>NW_028188665.1:0-118194 GCF_978046115.1 Saccoglossus kowalevskii
CTTCGTTTTTCATGTCTAGTTGTGCTTTATCCAATGTACCAGTTATAGTTATCTCAAGATAAGTGTAAAAAGTTACTTTTTCTAACTTTTCATTTTTTTAATTTCAGTTTGTCAAGACATTGATTTGCTTTATTGAATATTATTAATTTTGATTTAGTTATATTAATTTCTATCTTATCTTTTTGACAGTTACATGTAATTTGATTCGTGACCCTGCTCTTGTTTATAAGCAGTCTTGCGATTGGTGCGTGACAAATTCTAAATAGATCACGCCCAACTATGCCGGTAAAACCGTATACACTGCTTAGAATTCGTAAATGGAGTCATTCTGCTCAGTTTTCTTGATCTATCCTACTAATACCGGTAAGAGTGAAGGTAAGGCGTTTGCGAAATTTGAAATTAAGTTTGACTTTTCGTTAGTCCGATTTAAAATGTTTCTTGTTACATTTTCCTTGAATTGAATTTTAAAGGGCGGTAGTCGTTGCGCCACGCATGCACGAGGTATATGGGTCTCATATAAACAAAGATGGCGACTTTAAAGCGCGGTGGTCGTCGCTCAGCGCGTGTTCGAATTTCATGCAAATAAACAATGTATTCTACACGCGTTGTACTATACGTCGCTATGAGTCCTATATCGATCAGGACTGCCGCCCTTTAACTGTTCCGCAGATCATTGAGTACAAATTGAGGCGCTTCCAAGTTTTAATTAGGTGATTGGAAGGTATCGAAGTAGTCACTGGCGGTATTCAGTGCAAGTCGAGCCCAGGTTAAATCTCATACTTGGATTATAGGAAAATCAATGTTTATCAACACAAATGTCGCACATGCACAGCGCGACGACGACCGCGCTTTAAAGCACAGTCCATCTATCACAGAGGAACTGTGATTAAAGTACACGCTACTCATAAATAAAACGAATTATTATGAAGATAATTTAGAATTATCAGACTAATTGTTGAGAGAAGTATAAACACACTGCAATGCTTATGGTCGCCACTTTCTGAACCTGTTTATCATTTGGTTCTCCATTTGACATCTCCAGTTTCCTACTTTTATGATCATCTTTATCAATCAATAATTTAATTAACCCATTCATTATGATTAGATAATTTTCATGCTAATCAAGTCATGTTTTGTGCATCTTATGTTTTCTCGAATCAACTAAAACTTGGTATGTGCATATTAATAATCCAATTTGCATACAGGTGAATTATTTTATTATATTTTGATTTGTAACATAACAGTTTATTCAAGTGAATTGAAACTTGATACATGCCAACTGATTATGCAGATGCATTTCTGCATAATAAGTTAAAAAATAATATGTACATTGATTATCCAATTAACATAATGAGCTAATACTACCTAGTATAAGCAACATATTTGTTCAGTTGCGGACAGTGCTGTTTCAGATGCAAAGACAAAGTGATACAATTTAGAGCAGATAGAAAAAAAAAATTGTCACTATTTTACAGCGAATTTGCTGGATAAAAATAATATCGAACAGTGACTTGTCAATCATGACCTCAAAATAGTACATCCTATTTTTTTTTGCTTAGTATGGACATCTCTTGACCAGATTTCAGTGTATATAACGAGCGCCCCCAACGGTAGGTATTGTATATCTTTTCATTTCATTGGCTTATTCCTTGGGATTATTGCAGTATTTCCAAACCAAATACTCTAGAATAATATATTTTCCCTATTACAACACAATAATTTAGTGGGTTTATACATTTGTCATAATACAGTAGGTATATGGAAACTAGTGGGAAAAAGTATGTACCCTTGTACCTCACCTGCGCATGCACCAGATGGCCATAGCCTGTCGTTGTTTACAAACAAGCGTCTACCCATGAGCCTTTGCGTTTTTAGTGTGTGTTGTTATCGTCGCTTGGGACTCAATTCCCGTGCATGCGCAAGTGATGACCCTCTCGCTTTAACATATCACTGGCATCATGCAGGGTTTCCCTCAATTTGCACCATTTTGTATGAAATTATTTTTTAAACAAGGCTAATACAGTCAAAGGCACAAAGCTAGAGCTTTGCTTAAGAATGTATTTATCAAAAAAATGTAATAGCCAACCATAGCTTTATACCTTTCATTGTACTGATCAATAAATTGTACAATTCTACTTTGTTGAAATAATAGAATAAATCTATTCAGAAGTCACTACATTTTTTTCCTATGTTTTCTTCACTTCGAATAATGAATGTAACTACCCCCGGTATCTCACTTGGACCCCACAAAATCTACTAATGACCTAGTATGTATGATGTGATATATATCCAGACTTTCTAAAAAAAGGGTATAGTATGGTAAATCAAAATAATAAAGAGACTGTGGGTAAACATGGATTTTGAACAGACAATGAATTTATTTAAAAATCATCACACCTTTCCCGCTACATTAACATGAGAACATTATTTCTCAAAACTCATCTCAATGTACTAGTATTCAAGACCCAAATGAAATTGTCGCTGTTACAAACTTTTTTCAATGACCTTACATGTACATGTATTTTAAGCTGTTTTACATAGGACTTTGTAATTATCAAACATACAATACTAGTATTTTGATTAACAATATTCCAAATAGGAAACATTTGCATATTTAACAATAAATATTAATGTTGTACAGCTTGAAGTGAAATCTTGAAAAAGAAGTATAAGGTGCAAAAAGTATACAAGGGGCAAATGTAACGTTTAATTCATCGCTAATAGTGAAATAGTGAAACACCACATGCATTCAAATTATATGTAAATAAATACATTTGGCACACAAGTTTGTATGCATATTATGGGACCCATATGAAACACATACATACTGTTGTTGCGGCTCCCACCCATTAAAGCTTGAAGTTAACATTGCTTTGTTAATTTCTTTTTATAAATAGATTATATAAATTATTCAAACTAGTTTTGATAGAAAAATAAAAACAAAAACACAAAATATACATTGTGGTTGGTGTGATATGCAATAGACAAAAAATAGACATGCTCTACAAGATTGCTAGTTTTCATGTAAATATCAAGATCTGTACAAACTGGTCACTTTTTTCGAAAAAAAAAAATACAATGTGAACTGAATTTATTTTAAAATACTGAAGATTATTACAATGATAATCTTCAGGCAATTTTAGTCAATGGTGTACCATGTGCAGATTTAGTGGTCTACACATCTAAATATTTATACAATGTATCATTTATTACTTATACCTTAGTTGCTTTTATGAAGTCTTTATCATATAAAATTATCTGCTCTCTTTACTATAAATATTCAGAGTTATAACGAAAAATTAATTTTCATGAATGATGTATAACCTTCCCCCCCTTCCCTAAATCTCACCCAATGTTGAGCAGCATGAGAAGGTGGTGGACATAACTAGGTCAATTATGAATTTTTTTACTGTATTAAAACTAATAAATCATCTCATTTTGTGTGAATTAAAAATAATTAAATATACATCATAATAAATCTAAAATCATTGCAATAACAGTATATGTGACAGTTGATATATTTCAATACACTATTCTGACTGAGTCTCAGACTTAATATATAGGAATGTTTTCACTTCCTAGATGATCCCATTGACTTTAATAATTGAACACGCTCTGTTCCTATTGGAAAATATTGCCGATTTCAGTTGACAGCAGGATTTACCCAAAATGTGTCTTATTCATGTTCCGGGCCTACTTCTAAACATAAAACACTGTGGTATATGATTATTTTACCACTATTTTAACTATTGGCTGACTCAGAGACTTATTTATGGATGTTTTCACTTCCTAGACGAACCTTTTGACTTCAATGCTGGGGCCTGACGCGCTCTGAGTCTTTCTTCTTTTTTCTGAAAAACAAAAAACAGAATGAGAAGACATATAATAGAGTTCAAATCAACAAGAAATTTGTAATACAGAACAAATCACTGAGTCAATGCGAGAAATCTAATGTGCAAGACTTACTCGTTCTTGATATCGCCTTTCATAGAAATCCATGTCACTTTCACCAGGTTTTTTCAGGTGCGACATCTGGTCACTAAGTTTATCCATTTCACCAGATGTTATCTGCCCCCGTTGTGGACCACCTTCCAAACGGTTAATAGCAGTTGCATGCATTCTAAGGAATGGGTGATCGGAGGCCCCAACAGGTTGGTTCAGCCACTCCTCATCTGGAGCACCTAAAACATCATTATCAACATTGAATCAAATTATCAATCATATACAGTAATCTAAATCATACAAAACACATCCAATCTTCTGGGCAGACAACCAAGTATTTCCACCACCTGGCAACTATCACGGTGAAAAAAAAGATCGAAAACTGTCATAAAACTGTACTTTAGGATATTTGTCGAGACTGTCCTAAACAGTGTAAGTAGAGTGCTTAGAATTAGGAATAGATGATACACTGGTGACCATCTTAGCAACATAGAATGTTCTGTGACATAGCTCCGCCCCCAAGGATAATTTTTTTTCATTCGTTTGCATGCTATTGAAAGTTTCAACATCTTTGAAATGAATGATTGCATTTATTGTATACTGAAACATTAAAATATTACTTATTTTGACCATAGAAATATTTCTATAGTTTAAATAAGTGCATGCGCTACTACGGTAATGCAATAAACAAATACAGTATGTCTGTTCTTCAATTCTCTAAGACAAGCCTACGTCACAAACTGGTCAAAATCCCCCAAACATTGCCAGCAACCAATCACAGACTAGCTTAAACAATAGCTTTCCTTGACGATAATACTTAGCAACGTTATTTCCCTCACGCTAACTTGAAAAATCTTTTGTTTTTGTCTCGTTTCCGTTTCCGGTCTGTCTTAGAGAATACTTGGATGCGACCATACAATGCCCACTTATATCTAGATTAATATACCGGATTCGGTACATGTATCATGCAATATAAATTTGGCAATAGACGTACCAGCCCCACTGTCATCTAATCTCATATACCCTTCAGCTAGTGAACTGAATCCTGTTAATCCTCCCATAGCAGCGTATGGTACATCATATCCCACGGGATGACCACGTGCTTGTCTCTCATCTTTTGTTTCTACGATAGTCTCATGTACATAGGTTGGTTGGCCGCAGCTACAAGTGAAAGAACTCTTGAATGCAGCACAGATACAACCAGAACCTGTAGATAAAGGAACGATTAAAAGATACATGTCATACTACCACATCAATTAGTGTATTTTCAATCAATCACCATTAGTTGGATAACCAAGTAACAAATCAGCTGATCTTCCTAGCTGTATTGGGACTATAAGCAATGGATTTTTTTTTTTTTTTGGAAAGATTTGTACAATAAAATTTTACCTGCTAACATTTTGACTTTTTTATGTATTTTTCTATAATTATTCATATTGGCTACAGATTTCGATAAAAATGTTGGAAAATATAAAAAAAAGGGGACTTAGGTGCTTGCTCAGAATGGTTACAAAGTTAGGTGGAAGTTTGAGTTGAAAGTCAAATATCATCCCTGCTGTTCTTTTTTGGAGCTTGTATAACCCATTACATTAACGCTAAATGAAAAGAGATCTTTATCTGTTTTGGCAGGTCAAAGACCATAACACAAATTGTATGCACTGTGTTCAATAAATGAGTTTGATGAAGTCAAAGGTTTATTGAGTGTCCTGTAATAAACTCAATTCATCTGAGTCTCTTTAGAAAATTCCATAAATACCAGATAGAAATGTGACCAAGATATCATAGAATATCATAGAGTAGATTATGAGTATATAGCCATATGTAAGGTATACTTGGGTTATGACAACGGTCAACATTACAACCTCCTGTAATGCATTAATTGTTTAATTTTGGTATTTTTGTTGATAAGTAAAATTTGCTAAATTAAATTCATGTGACATGTAGAATAATAATAGAACTCATTGTTTGTCTGACAAGTTTGTGAACTTAACACTCTGTAAAAATGCTCAAAACATTAAAATAGTGAAAATAAATAATTTTACTGTTTTCATCAGTCACTGGCCGGTAGATTTTAGTTGGGACAAGTAACTAGAAATTCCCTATCCATATGGACATTTAAATAAAGATTCCAGTTTTCACTCACTTAATTGTCAAAAGCAGATTTGCAAAAACGTATTCTTTTAGACTAAAACGTATAATTGTTATCTTGATTACAGTATTATTGGTAGGGAAGGGTACAGGACGCAATGATCGTCATAGTACAAAGCCTATGTGATTTGTTGGCAATATGAGGCTATCAACATCAAAACTTTAAATCCATTGTGGTGAACAAAGAGACTGTTTACTACAGACCACCTACAAAAGAATAGTCTGAAGTATGGGCGTTGCTACCAAAAACTGAACTCAACATCCTGTCCGAGGTGCCTGGTAACGTGATAGCACACCTATTGTCATTCACAGCGTTAGTGAAAAGAACTGTATTTTCAGCTCCTTGCATTTACTGAATAGAAAATTCACTTTTTGTGTGACTAAGAAAATAAATAAATATATTCTACAGGACTACATACAAAAAAAAATAACTGATAAAACATTTCTCTTGTCTAGGAATTCATTAAAGTATGACCATTTCTTGTGAGGGATAACAACACAGCCTATTATCACATATTGTCAGTGTGATTTCCTTTGTCATCGTGTCCATCAGTACGGTATATATTGTCCATCCAACAATACTACTGGTTGTACACTCGCAATGACCAATATTACTGATAAATATTATGTCCTGTGCATGTGTCTGCCTATGGTTATAAAACTACCAAATAATCCATTACACTATAAGGTTATTACGAAGATACTTTAAAGTATGCACGAAGACAGTACAGCGGGAGTATCGACCGAGCACAACAATATTTGTTTTTATTATTAGAGGACACTTACGTGTGTAATCATTCCATATTTGGATTTCGCATTTCCTTTTATGGAAAATACTGCAAAATTATGACACGCTGTATTAGCTCATATTAACCAAAAACAAGTCATTAAAAATGACACAGTCCCCGTTAAGTTCTCTTTGTGCTCGTCATATTAAAGCGGAGGGGTTGTCGCGAGCGTGTCCTTGAAACTTGAGTTCCAAGTGGCGTATACAACAGATTGTTTATTTACATCAAAACACGTGTTTCGTGTCATAGTAATATGGCCAAAATAAAAACAGCCGTTATTCAGCCATCTTTGATCTGATTATGAAACACACTGATATGTAAAAGTATGATGTATGTGCCAAATACGAATGAAAATGGTATATAAATTGTGGAAATATAGTAGTAAGGCCAAAAAGTCAGATGGCTGTCAATCGGCCATTCTTGACCAGATTTTGAAACAAATTGTCATGGATATGCATCCTAACATGTATAAAGTACATGTATGTGCCAAATTTGAATGAAAACTGACAGAGCACGTCCAAGATACCGCATAAAAAAACAAAAACAAGATGCCTGCCAGTCGACCATCTTTGATCCATCATGGACATGTATCCTAACATGTATAATCTATGTACCAAGTTTGAATGACAACTGACAAAGCATGTCCAAAATACAACATTTTCAAAAAACAAGATGGCTGCCAGTCGGCCATTTTGAATCGAATCGCTAAACCACTGCATGTGCATATGTCCCACATAAAGTACTAAGCACATGCAAAGAATGAACGGAATCGGTCCAAGGGACTCTGAGATATAACTCCGGACGGATGCACGGACGCACGGACACACGGACGCACGGACACACAGACGCACGGAGACCGAATTATAAGTCCCCGTTTTCGGACTTCGTCCGAACGGGGACTAATTACATTTGGTGTATAAGGAATAATTAAAATGTTACTTATTTTGACAATAGTACCTGTAATAGAGCAAATCTGGTATAATGCTACTGTTTTAATTTTCAGGAGACAACATTTTGTGAGTGATGTGAATGTTTGTATCACTTTCAATACAATTTACCGGTACATTACAGTTACCTTTTTGGCATTTGTATGGCTTGCGTTCAGAATGGTCATCTGTATAGTGTTTGCACTGACATCTGATTGGTTGACTGCCGTTCAATGGAATGTAGTGATATGCACGACACTTGCATCCTTTGACTCTGCACGGTAAATGAATTGGTCTCTCTGTGGGTAATTCATCAAAATCAGTCTTGTGTTGTTTGTACCTGTCATGGGAGACACAATGGTGGCTTAATGTGTAGACATGCAGCGATTCATTTTTTTTTATTCAAATAAAATAAAAAATGTGAAAACCACCACTAGCATATTAAACAGCTTGATAACAGCTGATTGGTCAATGTCCATGTTTAGTGAATCAACAAAATGACAGAATTAATTAACATCACATAAAGTGACAAATACACTGACAGCAATAAACAAGTCTAACAAATAATTTTAAAATAACATCAAAACCAATTTTATTCTACACACCTATATACTTTAAAGAAGTCTATTCAACATTTAAAAAAATCTTGAAAAAATAATTTAGGTGTCATTCAAAGAGTTGAAAGAACAATGTAAAGTTAAAACATTCACCTGTGTGTACAAAAACATGGCGTTTCGGGTCCGACCAATTTACAGTCCATACCATCAGGTGATGTCCAGCTTACGAACAATCTATTTTGCATTCGTTTTGCAACCACTGTTTTCTTGTATTTTTCATACTCCTTGGGAGTGAATGGTTTTCCTCCATCATCTTCGCCAACAACTCTGCTCACAATAAAAACAAAAGCATAGGATATGTTAAAAGCAGATATGAACCACAAGCCATTTGCAACTATAATGGCCTTCAAAGCATATGACCTTTCACGGGGGAGACACAAATCCTGCTAGTACATGTGTTGGGAACCAATATTTACCGGAATGTAACATTGGCCCTACGTGGTTGGGTAATAATAAAGTTTGTAACAACCTTAATTCATATTCAGTGAAATATATTTGTTTTTGGCCCAGTAAAAAAAGTTTATGGTGATTTAAAAAAAACGAAAATATTTTTAATTTTAATTCAAAATTATGATAAAATTTTGACAAAAACTTTTAAAAAACGCTGTGACATGACACTAACACATGATAACCAGAAACAAAAATATTTAAAATTGTTTTGATATTCAATATTTTAAACTAAAGTAAAACAAACACATGATATTAATTAATCAGTGCCAAAGATATCAAACGATGTACTTCTCAGTAGCATAAAAAATGCTATTACTTAGAACTGTTTAAAATACTGTACCATTGAAATGAAATAAATAAGTGAATTAAAGAATGAAAATAAATGAATAAATAAATTTATTCATTCTTTTTATAAGGTCATAACTTACCTTTTGTACTCTAAATAAGCGTCAACGTGAGCGCCGGCAGAGTTGTCAAATTTCAAATGATATTGTCGATCATCAGCCATAATTGCTGTTGTATTTTGAATACAATGTAGAGTTGCGAATGAATGTCTGCAGTCGGTCACTCAAATAACATCGAGTTCATCCCGTCCTAGCTCAAAATACAGTAACTGGCACGTGTTAACTGAATAGGGACCTGTGTGAGCCCTTCGGAAATAGTCTGATGCGTCAAGGTTCGCTTAGCAGTCGCCTAAATCAACACAAATCAATATGCAACGGCTAACCTCCGAGATCGTCTATTATTTGGCAACCAAATTAGCGTCAAAATGGCCGCCGTCGAGAAGGAAATTATCTTTATCCTTGTTCTGATGTATTGTTTAATCACACCTTTTTATGTACAATCTAATATTAATTTATATGTCTTTTATATAAAAATGAGTAAAGTTTACTTACATAATAATTCACAGAATTATTGACCTTTAATTTTGGATACTGGGAACATAATATATGAAACATAATAATGGTTCTTGCGAACGAGTAACGTAGTGATCACCAAAACGAGGCGGGTAAACATTTCAAAATGGAGGAGGCCGTGTAAATAACCTGTGCTCGTCGCTGTTTCGTCAATTCCGTCCAATGTAATTTACTCCGTCCTAACATCTCGTCAGTTATTTATTTTCTTTGAAATCAAAATTTCTCTCAAACTACTGAAAGTCGTTCCTGCTTTTACATTGGAACGCGATATGCTCGTTGAATCACGATCGCCAGGAACCGATTTATGAGTTATCAACATCATGGCAGATCTTGCAAATAAGTGTTGCCAAGGTCACGACGCATCGCTTCAATATAATATAATGGATGTAACCACGTAATACATGCCTTTATAATTCTTTTAAACTTTGGTAGTAAAGTTTTTGATTTTTTGGAAATGAACTTGAACCCCAAGTGAACTTAATTTTGGGCGTTCATTCTAAAATCTGAGCTGTCATCTTTGCCGTTATGTCGCGTAGTGTAGCATGGAGGGGGACAGTCACCGACCTTGTGAGCTGGAGACAGGACCAGGCAGAGAGAGCTACCATGTACATATTGAGAGAGATTGGTCCAACTGGATTTTTACTGAAGGAAGAAGGTGAAAAGGGAAAACTAAAGGTATAATAATACGAACAAATAAATTCATACTTTCAATTTTTTCATGCAAAGTGTGCATAACACAAACAATAATGATTGACTAAAACATGTATGCATCTAATAATGCAATGTTAAATATGACATATGACCTGTTTCTGCATACAATGGTATGATACGTTAAATTAACAGCGAGACACGTTTCATTTGTTATTACAGGTCTTTCTTGGAGATCCACACTCGTGTACTTGCAAAAACTTTCGAACAGATAAGGATATTTGTCAACACATCTGCTGGGTTATTTTAAAGAAATTTCGTGTACCCCGCCAGAATGAAATTTCTTTTCAGAAAGGACTTGTTGAAAGAGAAATCAATCAGGTACTGCGAGGAGTTACACAGCGTGAGGATCCACGTCGGAGGGGACAAGGCTATTTACAAGCAAAAAATGCTGATAAAGGCACCCCTACTCAAGTTGGTCTTGACGGGAAGTTGATGCTAGAGCAAAGACCGATTACTGAAGATGATGTCTGTCCAATTTGTCAGGATGAGTTACTGGAGAAACATGAACCAGTCACTTACTGCAGGTAAATGCTTTTTTGTAAAGCATAAAGATTAAATCTAGGGAACTATTATTTTATTTTTTATATAACGCAATGTAAGTAAATGTTGATGCCTAAATGTATGTAAGATACAGGATTAAACCATCTTTTTTTTCCCCACAGATATGGTTGTGCCAAGAGTATCCATATCAAATGTATGAAGGTATGGGCTGAGCATCAGAAATCACAGGGTGAGACGACCATACAGTGTCCTCTATGTAGGGAGAACTTTGGACCACTTCAGGCATTGGAGTCTGAGTACAGGAACTCATCCCTCAGGAAAACAAGAGCTGAGAGGTTGGATTTACACCTCGGATCAGTCTGTAAACGTTGTCAGATGTCACCATTACAAGGAAAATGTTACAGGTAATTATACAATTGAATGTACCAGTATACTCCATCCATCCTCTTCTCATCATTATACCATTATAAATTGCACTGCATTTGAAACAATTTTCCACTGAGTATAAATTGTGCTAATTTACATACCGAGATTGGTGTAAATAATACTTTATAGCAATTAGCACTGTATGTTGTAATGTGGGCTTATTTGAACTTGAATAAGCATCATGTTTTGATAATTTTGTAAGCTGCTATCTATTTTACCTAGTGATATTATATGACTACTAAATTTGGCTCTGTCTATTTTGTGCAGTCTGAGTGTAACTTGACCACCAAACTGGCTGTTAGCTAGTTTTATTTAGCAGCTACTGTAAACGGTTACACCTGAACTGTACTCAACAATATTTATTAACAAGCAGTCTATCGGCTGAGATAGCTCCGCTGTTAGCAATGCACATTTCAATTAAAGAACAGAAGATATCATTAGAAAATGAACAATATGTATAGTATCAAAACAATCGGACTTGCAGTTTTTAACAAGAAGTCGAAAATATCACTTTCTACCAAAAATGACAAAAATATTCACCAAAATTAGAGAATTGAAGATATCATCACGAAATGAACAAATCTGAGAAAGGTCTACATGTAGTATCTATATATGTAATATCAAAGCAATTGAACTTTTGGTTTTTAACAAGAAGTCGAAAATATCACTTTTTACCAAAAATTACAAAAATATTCATCAAAATTAGAGAATTGAAGATATCATCACGAAATGAACAAATCTGAGAGAGGTCCACATGTAGTACCTATATATGTAGTATCAAAGCAATTGGACATGCGTTTTTTAACAAGAAGTCGAAAATATCATTTTTTACCAAAAATGACAAAAATATTCACCAAAATTAGAGAATTAAAGATATCATTACAAAATCAACAAATCTGAGAAAGAACCATCCAAGGTACTTGCATATCAAAATTTGAAAAAATTCTGACTTGCGGTTTCGAAGAAGAAGTTGAAATTGTAAAGTTGACGACAACGGACAATCACTCATATGATAAGCTCCGCTCGACAAAGTCGACATTGGAGCTAAAAACTTGGCCAATGGGAATATACAGTTTTGTGTTCAATCTGCAGACAAGTAAATATGGCCTGTTCATGCATACTTTTTAAAAAATTTATAGATCCACATTAAAGTTGGTCTATTGAAGAAATTCATTTTTGTTCATCACTGTGCTTCATTATTTGTAGGTGTACGACCTGTGTTGACTACTGTCTCTGTCAGGGATGTTTTAATACTGACACACATACACAGCATTCATTTGTTTATAGACAGGTAAGATTTGTATTTTAGTGTGATGCCCAGTACCAATATATCATTTGGTGAATTCACATTCTTTGTTTTTAATAAATTGCTAAATTTTTACTATTTGCAGCATGTTTTAAAGATTTATGAATTGGAAGATCTTCAGTTCTGAGTTGGGGGAACTGCCTGCTATAAATATCACATTCAGTTGCTGAAAAGTGCACTTCGCATGTTTTGCATGCTATATAAATGTGTCTTTTTAAAACTATTTTCAAAATAATGTTGTACTTCACACGTTCTATTTACAGAAATCCAACCAAAGGTGGAGGCCAGCAGAAAGAGGTTCAGGCACTGTATTACCCTCAGCTGTTGTTAGTGCTTTACAAAACCGTGAAATTACCGATAATGATTATGACATGCTTCTACAACTAGACAGGTACTGTGCCAACTACCCATTGATACAACCTTTTGTATTGCATGAAACTACCGGTAGTAGTACTTTAACTGAATGTGAGGTTTAACTTCCACTACCAATATTAAGTTCATTCTTGTTTAAAATTCTCCCAGCAGTTATTTAGTGATGCTGTTATAAGGATCTCAATGAAATGATTGCTTCTACAGAATTTTCCTAACTTGAAAAAATTTTACTTGTTATCTTCTTTTAAAGTTTTTGTCCATGGAATTATTGTGCAATATTACACATCTCTTGCCATAATACCTAACAAATTGAAATACATATAGCAACATGATGGTATGTGTGATTTTTACTGACTGACTGACATTTATGTTGCAGTAACGAAGCAGAGAATGCCACCACTGTTCCTGAATACTTGGTACAGTCATTAGCCAAACATACAATAAGGCCGAGTAGTTTATTATTAACTCCTGGTGCCCAGTGTAGAATATGCCTTAGATCCTATTCTGTGGGACAAGTTGTCAAGAAACTGCCATGTAAACATGAGGTGAGAACAAAACTATGATGGTGGAAGTGTGTGACTGAACTAAAAACTTGTACTGCTGGGCTGATAATGCTAAGAATGCTGTTATGATTTTTTGCACATATCAAGAATACCTCTTCCATTCAAGATAGCAGTGCCTTTGAAATTTATTCTTGAAACCCATGATTGCTGAGGTCAAACATTGTAGTAATTGTGATGTCTGATGTGAAAAATGATTTCTATTTCAGTTTCACTGGACATGTCTTGATCAGTGGTTGTTACATGAACACGCCACCTGTCCGGTAGATGGTATGAATATGTACGCTGCTATCAGAACCATGGTGGAGAATGCCAGAGCTGAAAGACAGAGACAGTCTGCTAACAGACCACAGGAAAGCGCTGAAGGTACTGGTAGTACCTTGCAACTAGAGATTCCTGGTATTGGGTTTGCAGGCAGAAGAGCTGGTGGGTTGCCCAACGCTCGGAACACAAGAGTAAATAGCAGTGAGGCCAGTGGGGATAGTGAACATGAAGGCTTAGAATCCACATTTACATTAACTGGTTCTGGTTTAGGTTCTAGACAATCAACACCACAAAGGTAATATTTATACGTTTTCACACCTAACATTGCGAGTCCTTTACCTGCTACATGTAGCACTGTTAACAAATCTACTTATCTTACATCAATTCTACACCTTGATTAATAGTTTTCATGTGGTACATTAACCAGGATGAGTACCTCACCTAATTTAATCCGCTTTTGTCACTGCATCCGAATAACTGATTCTTTCTTTTCAGGACACAAGAACTACTGCGAAGCACTAGCAGCTCGTCGGGTGTGAGCATGAGAAGAAGGGGTAGCACCCCACCGAGGAGGAGAAACAGCACTCCAACAAGACTAACTGATAGAGACAGAATTGGCAATTTAAATCCTCCACGAAGAGAAGAAACCCAATCTAGTGGAAGGAGACTGGATGAGCGGATACCTGTTGCTCCGTCTATACCAATGCTGCATATATCAGAGTTGTCGCCTTTAGTTGATGGCGTCATCAGGGAGAGATTCTCTGAAAGACTGATAGCAAACAGGACAATTTGTAGAGGAAGACCACAACCATCAAGTATACAACCCGCACCAGATAGCAGGCCCTCAATCCCAATGCAGAGAGAAGAATTGATATCACCTTTGCAAGGCAGGCAGCAAACACAGTCTGTTTCAGGTCTACAAACCAGACCTCCTCTTCCAAGTGGTACTCTTGACAGAGAAGCTGTCAGAGAAAGGGGCAGAGCCAGAAATAGACAAGCAGCAGAAATAAGGCGGAGAAGTTCTAGTGGTACAAGAGCAAGGTCCCTTGAAAGACCAAGTTCAGCTGCAAGACTTGAGGTAAGGAGAATTTTCATACAAGACAAAAAAAATTGGCTCATAACATAATCTTATGGCATAGACCCTAAAAAGGGTCTATGGTTATGGGAAGAAACGTTTTTTGTATATAAAACAAAATTACTTTGTTTCAATGCGCATTTGTTGATGTTGATATCCAACAAGCAATGTTCACTCTTCTTCAATTCTCTAATAGAAGTGCATATGAACCAAACATTGTATTTACTGTTTACTGGATCATTAAAATACAACATATTTCTACCATGGACACACCTCTATCATTTATGTAGGAGAATGCACTAATAGGACAAAGTACCAGTTAACTTTGATATTAACACAAGATGAAATAATCTGACTCAACTTCTCCTGAAGAGAAATCAAACTAAAGATTATATACAGTTTGAATTTGGTTTATTTCAGGCCCTAGAGAGTCTATTCCTTGGTGCTGGGCATGCAGGGCTGGTACAGGAACAAAATACAAGCACCACAAGATCTAGAAAAATAAGAAAACCAACAGTGATGAACAGATTAGCCACAGCAAATGGAATGGGCAATAGTGATATACTGTCTGCTAATGGACTAAGTGCACTTTCCATACATGGACATCAAAGTTAATTATACATCCTGGATATATATTTCAAGAATGACAGCTTGAATTCAGAAAGACGTTGACAAAAGAACTTTTACATTACCTCCATGAACATCTTATTTAAAACTCAAATTATAGCAAGTTTCATTCATATTTGATGAGTAATACTGGAGGTATCTATGGAACATGCATATTAAAATTGGTTAATTTATGCAAATGAAGTAGTTTCATTGAAATCTGATATGTGTTAATTTCAAGGTTTAAATCCCATGCAAAGTAATTACCTATTTTGCATAAATTTTCTGCAAACTATATATATAGGTACTTCAAGTATGATTGCTTTCAAGTACATTTGTACATGTAGCTCATTACAAAGAGCAGAGTTTTATTAGCGAACAGACATCTGGTTTAAGAGACCAATATTAAACCTGTAAATTATGTTAAATATTGCGTATTTGTACTCTATGCTCCAATAACCTAAGTACATGCGAGTTGTTTCTAAGGTTTCTTTGATTAATTTTGTTGATAGTGTACATTGGCAACTACATTGGAATAAGATTTATCACAAGAACACTCTGTTCTTGTAGCACACATTATAGAGTATTGTTCGATGAAGCTCTGCATGTGCACTGGTTGTTTTGCTATGTAAAATAACAATCACTGCATATGCGCATACTGGTAAGTAGTTTTGATTTTTCATCTAACAAATATTGTTATGTGTTCTGCCATGGAGGTAATACCTCCATTACCTCTTATTACCTCCATGGTTCTGCAAACTCAAGATTTTGTTAAATCGTAATCAGATTGGGTTTACAGTTTGGAGTAGTAAACAATATTTAAAAAAAAAAATAGGTTTTTGTTCAGATTGCATCTCAAAAAAAGAATTCCAGCTTTATTATGTTGACTGGGTATACGCCATAACCAACAATGGTAATGAACAGAGACCAACCATCTAATTGGGCAACAACTCATTTTAAGTTCTCTCCACTTTGCTTCATGAAAATTTTTTAAAACTAAGTCATTTAAAAATCAATATTTTTATTAAGTTTTCTTGATCCATCTGAACTACACTATTGTTTAAATAGTATCCAGACAGATACTATTTAAGGTTTTATAATGTACAAGTTTTATTCAAGGAATACCTTTTGTTACCCTTGTAAAAATTTTGCGGTAGCAATGTTTTGTACGAATTTGTTGTTTCTAAGACATTTTTTTTTTACTCTGATTGACTTTATATATTCAACAGTTTCAGCTACATGTTTGCATCAAATACTCCATAAATACTAATACAGTAAATTTACTATCAATTTCTCAAACATTTTATCAAAAAAAAAAAATGCCCAATAAAGACAAACAATTTAACACGAAAAAAACGTACCGTAGTTACAATAAATATTAAAAATTATTGCTGTTAAAAGGACAACACCCCAAAAAATGCCAGGATGTTCGACCTTGAAGGGTCATCCCAAATCCTATTCAGTGAACAGGCAGGAATACGTTAGAATCAAGATGTCTATGTATCTTTGGGCAATATTAGCAAACTACTTGTCATGTTCCATAATTTACTTGGCTTGTATAGCAACACATCCATTGCTTTTATTTTGTTGGCAAATTTTCACAATGTACATTCCAGTGCAATCTGTAATTTTAATATAATTATATTTTAGAATTTGAATGTGTTATTTTTTATAAAGTTCACATGGCATTTGGCCAATATTAAAAGAACGAGTTTTCCAATATGGACTAGCCTATAAGACGCGCCTTTGTTTGCGCGCGGGTTGGTGCTAATAGTGGCTAAAATGACAAAACTACAAGCCATTGAAAATGACATAGTCCCCGTAAAATTTTGAAAGTTCTTATTGTGCTCGTCATATTAAAATGGAGGGGTTGTCAGGAGCTTGTCCTTGAGTCCCAAGTGGCAAATACAACAGATTGTTTATTTACATCAAATTCGAACACTTATTGCATGACGACCCCTTCGGTTTAAGATAAAGCAAAGAAAAACATAGATGACAAGTGAAAGTAAAACAAATTGAGGTGCATGTCTATGTTATTGCACTTGCTAAAATTGTTTAAAGTATGTGTGCGAAAAAGCAAGTCTGAGGATGGGAATGAGACACTAAAATTACATTACCATACATTTCATGAATATGAATGCTTGTTGCCATGGTGCCCGACAATAAATCTTTACATGGGGCTTACAATGTTGACATACGAGTAATGACCGAATTTGAGATTCTGGGATAGGGAATACAGCAATTGCAACTCTTTGTAATTGTATTGTTAGTTCTGGACTAAAGTGGCGAATAGACCCTTTGTATAAGTCAAGTGCCCTCTTGTGTTGAATAATATGGTGAAGGCAGTGTCCTCAAATATCAGTTCAAAATGTGTTGAATACAATTTAACGTTTGTCATGCCTCTAATTCAAATTCACATGGCAGGGGGTGTCAAACAATGGTGATCTATCTGTGAATTACACTTGCCTATCTACATCATAAAATTAAAACTCCCCCGCGCGGGGGGCGGGGTAGTTCGAACCGACAGAGACCGAATTATAAGTCCCCGTTTTCGGACTTTGAACGGGAACTAATAAAAGTGTTCACATATATATATATATATATCACTAACATTTTGGAATAGAGTTGTTACATAGATAAGGCATCAACCAACAAAATGTGCAAGTAAAAGTTGCCGCAGGTGACAATGATCTATTCATCACAGCAATAAGGGTCAAAGTCTACCAATGTGAACTGCCTATACAACTAGTTTCACAAGGACTGTGGTCTTTGTGTCGTGCATGTGCAAAATATCTGTTCCCTATCATTAAAGGTTAATTCAAATATTTTGGGTTTCTGGGAAAGATCTGAAATTCATCAGAGTACCGGTAATACTAGTCAGCTGGCACACAAGTGATAATCACCAGTTTATAATAAAATCTTCAATTTAAAGTTGTGAAACTTGTTACAGATTTGTACATACATTTAACAGCCAAATTATTTAAATGAAGGAGTTGTATAAATTTAACAAAATTCAGAGTTTTGTATGAGAAATATCACTTGCATACAAACATCTCATCTCTGAAACACTTTCTCAGGGTATTGGAAATTATCATTCAACTGCAAGGCAGACAACTGTTGTTTTTTTTACATAAATTTTATTTCAATACCCAACACCTCTGCAGATCACTTGGTACAGAGATCTGCCAAGGGTCAGAGAGTTTTTAAAAACAGGACTTGAAAATACACATAAAATACAATGATATTATAAATTATATACGTATTGGAATCTGTTTAACATAATGGAGACCTTTTGCATAAAACACCTTCCAGAAGTAACCTTTCTTGGCAAAAGGAAATAATAGCATCTGAAGGTATTTTCTTCGAAACACTTTGCGAATTTGAATTTTCATGTGTTTACTACTTTTCAAAAGTACACCAATTTTTTTTTTGAGGGGCTAAAAGAACAAAACTATAAAAGTGTTCATATATTCACTAACATTTTGGGATAGAGTTGTTACAACCAATAAAATGCGCAAATCCAAACACAAGTTGCCACAAGTGACAAATGGCAAGTCAGGTTGATAAATGATCTATTCATCACAGCAATAAAGAGTCAAAGAAAAGTCCAGAAATGTCATCATCGTTCAATGTCAAAGCCAACCATGTTCACAGAATACTGGGTCAGTTCACGTAAATTAAACACTACCGGGTATTTTGAGACTGAAGAAAGATCAACATTTTCAACTCGACTCGTGGTTTCTTCTCGAGTTAATACATGCTGTCCGTGTTGGTCCCCCTAGGTTTCTTGATTTTATCTAAATTCTTTGAAATCAGGTCATACAAGGAAGTCTGTAACGAAGCAACGAATCATATCAGAAATCTATTTCCGTGCCAATAAAAATCAAATGTCACAAAACAGCACTAAAAATACATATTTATATAGTTATTCACACTTGCTGTTTTAAGTACAACAGCCACACATATTGTCAGTATTTCGTGAATGTTACAAAGCTGTTGCTGTTACAAAGTGTGATTAATGCTTATATAACGACAATCTGACAAAAATACGAAATGAATGCACACACACACTGCTGCGCCCAATTTGTTTAAACACTAAGATTATTCAGTGCATTGCCGTGCATATCACGCAAGGACAAACGTATTGAAATTTTTACTTTTGTATAGCTATCCCAACCAAATCCCTCAGAGTAGGGATTACAGATACTGACTACCAGTATGAAAATCATGGTTCAGCTTGACCAACCTTTTCAACAGAACATTCATTCACATCTAATTCCAATTACAAATCTTGACACTAACGAGTGTGCCAATTAATAATCTACTTGTGCATGAACCCAAACTATGAATATTACTCATATGCATGTGATATTTATCTGCATATGACAAAACCTGTTGCTGATTACAAATCTATTTAAAAGTGTGGAGTTATAGAAATAGAGGTCACATTTATTACAGAAATTGAACTTACATAATGATTTCTAAGTTCCAGTAACACCAGTCGTAGACTAATAAACTCTTTTTCATCTAATTCCATGACAGACTGTCTGTAGTCTTGTACGTGTGGATATTTTGCAACTTTTGATATTATTTTACCCCTTGTTAAGTAGTATCGTGATATCTGGTCCAGATATGATGCTGCCTCTCCTTCGACTTGACGAATTTCACTCAACGCATCTTCCTGTATAAATAAATAGACAAACCTGACATTAATCTCTTGAATGCAAAAATTTTCTTGTCCAATTTTTTTTTTATATTTTCAGTTTTTCTTCTTCTATAATTTCTTTGATTTTTGAACAGAAGGAAATCATTTTTCCCAGTTACAAGTTTGATAAACAATTTTGAAAAAAATATTTAAAAATTACGCTATTGGTAGTTTATTTTATGAAACTTGAAAAATGTTGGCTTTGGCGCTCAATGGGTATACATTAAAGAATATATATTAAAATTTACATTGATTGTTTCGTAGGACACCATTTTTAATTATACAAAGCATGTTTGCAATATTTGAAGATTACTGTATGTTTTCTATTGGAACAACATCTCTAATAGAAGCCTGCATAAGTAAATAAATGCCCTGTAGGCAAACCTGTCATTTACGCAAGTGCATGAGTTACTAATAGAGCAAAAACTGTATTTATTTCGGAAGGTTAGAAATTAGGCTTAGAGTCGGTAAGGAGTTCGTCTAGTGCGAGAATTGTAAACTTGTAGCTGCTAACACAGAGTAAAGCAAGTAAATAAAAACAAATACAAGGCAAAGTACATGTAAATGCTATGTTAAATCAAAGTAATCATGTACTGCATGCGGAACTTGAATCATGGCTCAAAATCAAATTGTCTACATCACAACATGTTTTCCCCTCGACCACCCAGCCCCATGTACTTAGAATAAAGGTCAAGTTCCAGCAATGTTAAAGTACAATTATTTACCAGCACGATTGTTAAATTAAAATGATGAGAAAACAACTAGTATGAATGCCATAATAAACAGCCTAAAGAAAATGTGAAAAGTATCTTTCAGCATTTGAACAGCAATGTGTGAATTTGTAGGCTCTAAATATGACTGTCCTCGACAGACACAGTAGAATTGAAATGTCTGAAATGATTGAATGTGCACTAGTATATTTCAGATGCCTTCACAAGTCACAAGCTTTGTGAAACTATCCCATACTAATCACAAACTTAGAAATAATTGGTCACCATTTCTGACAAAGTTCAGTAAAAAAACATAGGCTCACCTGAACTGACACTCCAAAGTTGTTTCCGTCTTCTATTTTTGGTATCATCAGTTGCACCCACATCTTAATAAGATTACATTTATCGATAAGAGTACAGATACTTGGTTTTAATTGGTCTACCATCTCCTGTATTTGGGCATTACATGGCACTGATCCAGTAGGAAGAGCCAAAACTCGACTACCTAGATACACAAGAGAAATTATCAGTCAAATTGTAAGGTCCTGTAAAATGCCTTATTTTCGCTTGGAATTAATTTTCGCTATTTTCGCTGAAGGAATGATTCAGTGAAAATAAAATCCAGCGAATATTCATTTTTTCCTATATTTTACATACAACTTGTCAAAAATCAGTGAAAATAAATTCCATACAAAACATCCAAAATGCCTTTTCAGCGAAAGTTAATTCCAGCTAAAGTAAAGTTTTCTACAGTATTCAAGACAGTCAGAATAAGGTGCCCCAAAAC
Organism: Saccoglossus kowalevskii; assembly: GCF_978046115.1. Lineage (NCBI taxonomy): Eukaryota > Metazoa > Hemichordata > Enteropneusta > Harrimaniidae > Saccoglossus > Saccoglossus kowalevskii. The sequence continues at coordinate 21,812 of NW_028188665.1, forward strand.
GTTGCCCTGCAGTCAGCTTTTATAATCTCATTTCACGATATTCATCGGCAATTTGATTGGGTCTTTGATCCTATACAAACTTGTATATCACTAGAGGGCGCTATCACTAGGTTGGAGGAAACATCTATGTCAGTTAGGGTCTCACACCACCAATCAGCCTATCAGCATTCATAGCCTACAAATAATATGGTTGTTAGCCAACGAGTTTTTTTCATGGAGTTTTATCTCAAATTCGATGAGGGCGTGCTTCAATTATGTCAGGTGTTAGACGTACGTGTTTTGTTTTACATCCATTTTGTAGAAGTTTGAGCTGGCCAACATGCATTTTTCTGGCCAGGATTACAGAAACATACACATGTGGTTTCAACAAATTGAAACAATATTTTGATCAGCTGATTGTACGTGCTGACGTTTACTTAATAATAGCTCTTCAAAATTCTCATTTATTTTGTAATAATAAATATATATTATGCATATGGAATAATATGTAGATTAATAGATTTTTTGGTTTCCATTTTTCAACATCCATGCCAATGATGCACGTTACAAATGTGCCACGCCCACTTCACATTGGCGCGCCCCGTTTAATTTTCAATGCATGGAGAACCCTGGTGGTATGAGGGTAATTACCCTATAAAACTCAATCTTCACTTTGACTTTCCAACTTATGCAACTCACACACACAAGCCTACAAACATTAAAAATAATTGACTTCAGATAAAATCATGAAATTAAATACCTTGAACAAAATCTCCAATGTCATTTTCTTCTACCTTCCTTTTTTTTGTGAGATTAGGCTGAAAAAAAAAAAAAAAAAAAAAAAAATAATAATCATGTACATTCTCAGATTCCAACCAAATGGGATTAAACTAGCTCGTTGTCAGATTCAAATTGAAACATCAATACATACTAGTATATAAATCAGGATAAATATCACAAAACATTCACAATAAATATTCAAATTCACTGACCTCATGACTGTTAGTTATTGTAGGCTCTGGCACTGGAATGTTAAGTATCACACTGATTGATGACATTCGACTCATAGAAAACATGTCACCCTAACAAAGGAAAAGACGGGGTGTGATGAGTACAATCTTGTATACCTTGGAACATAAATACAGTAAATTTTAAATATGAATTGAACTCAAGTGTTAAATTGAAAAATGTAGACCTCCAAAAAGCCCCAAGTAACAAAGCTTTACAAAATTGTGAAATTTTTTTTCATTGGAATTAATTTTCGCTGAAAAGACTTTTTGGTTATTTTGTATGGAATTTATTTTCACTGGTTTCTGAATGTAAAATATGGGGAAAAAGGTATATTCGCTTGATTTTATTTTCACTGAATCACTCTTTCAGTGAAAATAGCGAAAATTAATTCCATGCAATGCACATTTCAATTAAAGAACATAAGATATCATCAGAAAATGAACAATATGTATAGTATCAAAGCTGTTTTCAACAAGAATTAAAAAATATCACTTTTCACCAAAAATAATCATCAAAATTAGATAATTGAAGATATCACCACGAAATTAACAAATCTGAGGTCCACATGTAATACCTATATATGTAATATAAAAATAATCTGACTTGCGATTTTCAACAAGAAGTTGAAAATATCACTTTTTACCAAAAATAACAAAAATATTCATCAAAATTAGAGAAATTGAGATTTTGACATGAAATGAACAAATCTGAGAAAGAACCATCCAAGGTACTTGCATATCAAATTTGAAAAAATTCTGACTTGTGGTTTTGAAGAAGAAGTTGAAATTGTAAAGTTGACGACGACGGACAATCAGTAATATGAACAGCTCTGCTGTGTCGACAAAGTCGACAGCGGAGCTAAAAATACTTACTCTAAGCATCTCATCAAGTTCAACAACCTTCTTTGGGAAACATTCAAAAACTTCTTTCTCAGCCTGTTTCAAAAAATAAATGCATAAACATTATCAATCAATTGTCCAAGTAGAATATATATTTGTCTTTAAACAATAGGGATCATTTCCTTTGCAAGTCTGCAGCCAAGTCCCGGTAAAATCATTTTTCAGTCAATAAATTGATCATGTAGTTCTAAAGTTAAAGTTGCATCGTGTCTCCTTGCAAATTATTCTGCAGATTATAGAAATAAGAAATGTGACCCTCTCAATGCTCAACTCATTTTTTTATCTCGTCTCAATTTTTGAGGTTTAAGGCAGTCATCATTTTACGCTTTCACTAAAAGTGGAACAAGTATTTCACTGCATTTAGTTTTTCATCTATCCTCACAGCCCCAGTATCATTTATGCTGCCAATGATGTTTGGAGAGTTACTGGAGAATTTTATTTTGGATGCTTTTTCGCTTTAGTTAATTTATCACTGGAGCATTTTTACATGTTGAGTTGTCGCCAGTTGAATTGATGCTCAAAGTTCTCTATCTCTTATCTACATGATTATCCACCATGTTCAGTGTGTAGTTTATCGACACGAGTTTAGATCTACTGTAGAATACACTATTTTCGCTTGGAATTTATTTTCGCTATTTTCGCTGAAGGGATGATTCCGTGAAAATAAAATCCAGTGAATATACTTTTTTCCCTATATTTCACATTAAACTCATGAAAAATCAGTGAAAATAAATTCCAAGCAAAACGCCCAAAAAGTCTTTTCAGCGAAAATTAATTCCAGCGAAAATAAAGTATTCCACAGTATCTACAATTTTACTTCTCATCTTATTTTGCATAATAGAGAAGCAGTATATGGTACTAACTTACTGTATATACACTTCACAGTCAGTTAGACAATTTCCATTCTTAGAGTTTTGACAATGTTATTATCTTTATGATATTAATCTTATATAAAACAAGTCATTGAAAATGACACAGTCCCCGTTAAATTTTGGAAAGTTCTGATTGTGCTCGTCATATTTAAAGCAGAGGGGTTGTCGCGAGCCTGTCCTTGAAACTTGAGTTCCAAGTGGCGTATACAACAGATTATTTATTTACATCAAAACACGTGTTCCGTGTAGTAGTAATATGGCCAAAAATAAAAACAGCCGTTATTCTGCCATGTTTGATCTGATTATGAAACACACTGATATGTATGATGTATGTGCCAATACGAATGAAAATGGTACATAAATTGTGAAAATATCACAGTAAGGCCAAAAAGTCAGATGGTTGTCAATCGGCCATCCTTGACCAGATTTTGAAACAAATCGTCATGGACATGCATCCTAACATGTATAAAGTACATTTGTACATGTATGTGCCAAATTTGAATGAAAACTGACAGAGCACGCATAAAGAGATACCGCATAAAAAAAACAAAAAACAAGATGCCTGCCAGTTGACCATCTTTGATCCAATTGTGAAATAAATCGTCATGAACATGTATCCTAACATGTATAATCTATGTACATGTACCAAGTTTGAATGACAACTGACAAAGCATGTCCAAAATACAACATTTTCAAAAAACAAGATGGCTGCTAGTTGGCCATTTTGAATCAAATCGCTAAACCACTGCATGTGCATATGTCCCACATAAGGTACTAGGCACATGCAAAGAATGAACGGAATCGGCCCACAGGATTCTGAAATATGACTCTGGACAGACTGACGCACGGACACACGGACAGACTCAGGAACTCACGAATGGACGGGGACATGTATCCTAACATGTATGATCTATGTACTAAATTTGAAAGAAAACTGACAAAGCATGTCCAAAATACGACATTTTCAAAAAACAAGATGGCTGCCAGTCTGCCATCTTTTATCCAATTGTGAAATAAATCGTCATGGACATGTATCCTAACATGTATAATCTATGTACCAAGTTTGAAAGAAAACTGCCAAAGCATATCCAAAATACAACATTTTCAAAAAACAAGATGGCTGCTAGTCGGCCATTTTGAATCAAATCGCTAAACCACTGCATGTGCATATGTCCCACATAAAGTACTAGGCACATACAAAGAATGAACGGAATCGGTCCAAGGGATTCTGAGATATGACTCCGGACCGACGCACTGACTTTTGGACTTCGTCCGGACGGGGACTAAAAAGAAACTTTATGTTTACATCAGTGCTTAGTGTTGGTTACTGGAACAATTACTGGATTCTGCCATAAATTTGCCTATCCGAAAAATTGCCCTGGGCGGTTTCACAGCTGGTGGGGGCCTTATTTGGGGTTCAAATTTTCAAAAAAATATCATTAAATATTTTTAGGGGGCTTATATTTTCATTGAAAAATCCTCCTACGCCGATTTTCAACACCGGCAGTTGGACCACCCAAAACGAAATAAACTATTGCAGAAGCTAATCTAAAATACATAATTTTCTAGATGATTAAAAAGTAGACCACGAATCTTTCTCAAAAAATCACATTAACGAACCTCATGCGCCAAATACAATTATTTTGTTTTATTAGTAACTAAAGTACTGGTATACTCCAAAAGTAGTTTCAAATAACAACGAACACAACTGCATTGCTTAGTAGCAAATGATAGTGGTAGCCAATCCGGTCATGCTGCGTTTTACAAATGTTGATTATTATCTAGTAATGATTATAATAACGTACAAAAAATATATTCATTGAATTGTTATGAAATGCAAATAAATTTCAACTTATTCCATTATAAGCGAATGATTCCGATTGCATTTTCAACAAAATCACAATTACTTTTAGTATTTCACACGTTAAGTTAATCAAGTATGAAAGAAAAGAGCTGTAAACAAAACAAAACCCTCACCTGCGAGGAAAATTGATCTTTAAAATCAGCCATCTGAAATGAAACAAAAACACAATCAATGCAAATCTATGCATATCACTAGACATATTATGCACCTGTTAATTACACACTTTTTCGACGGACCTTTCTGAGAAATAATTGTAAACTCACAGTTGCTGTTGACATAGAAAGTAAAGTAAGCAAATAAAACCGAATAAACAGCATGGCTAATAATACAACGTAAAATCAAAGTAAACACATACTGCATGTGTGGCTCAAACCGGAAAACCTTGAAAAATGTGTTTCTCAGACACGCAACAATGAAGTTGGACACAATACAATTCACAACCTCTCACAATTTGTATGTATATTAAGGCCAAATTAATATTGTGTTTCTAGTAACATTAAAAACAAAAGTAGGGTAGGCAGGAGTAACTTTATAAACTTTTGATCATTACTTTTTATTTTATAAAAATTAATTATCAATTAATCACAATACTACTTGGCTCATACAGTTATATGAGAGCATTTTTCAATAATACATCACATTCTGCATGTACAGGTTGAAATTTTGGTTCGGAAACTTTAAGTAGAACTTTAATAAAGGTGCCCATTTTCCAGTTTGGCCATAAATAGATACAGGGCCAGCCAGGAAAATAAAGAACTGAAGATATCATTAGAAAATGAACAATATGTATAGTATCAAAGCAAACTGTTTTTAATTAACAAGAAGTCGAAAATATCACTTTTTACCAAAAAAGACAAAAATATTCATTAAAATTAGAGAATTAAAGATATCATCACGAAATGAACAAATCAGAGAGAAGTCCATATGTAGTACCTATATATGTAATATCAAAGCAATTGGACTTGCGGTTTTTAACAAGAAGTCGAAGATATCACTTTTTACCGAAAATGACAAAAATAATTCATCAAAATTAGAGAATTGAAGATATCATCATGAAATGAACAAATCTGAGAAAGGTCTACATGTAGTACCTATATATGTAATATCAAAGCAATCAGACTTGCAGTTTTTAACAAGAAGTCGAAAATATCACTTTTTACCAAAAATGACAAAAATATTCACCAAAAATAGAGAATTTGAGATTTTGACTAGGAATGAACAAATCTGAGAAAGAACTATCCAAGGTACTTGCATATCGAATTTGAAAACATTCTGCCTTGCGGTTTGAAACACAAAGTTGTTTTATCCATTTAACCAGGGAGCTGATTTGACCAACCTAAGTGTAGAAGAGAGGGGGGCTGGATGAATAAGAACAGGGGGCAGAAGATTTTTGGAGCTTTTTCGTCCTTTTTAAATCCTTAAAAAACATGTTCTAATTTTTATGAAGTTTTCAATAACATTTACTATATAATCTAATACCTGTACAATAAAATGAACGCTGGCTGTGCCATGGCTTCAAGTGTGTTTTCATTCGGGAAGTTATAACACGTGTGGCAAGCAAGAAAACAAAAGCATAAAAATTCCCTTTATGTTATTCTCTCTATGATAACTAAGATCGTTCCTGGTGAATTACCTGTGTACTGCCGTTCTCTGCCATTCCCGGTCTCACAATATTGAACACAATGCGCCAAAGGACGCTTTTTAAAACAAATACTCAAGTAAGGTGACAAGGCAGCTGTTCGGAGTGCGCCAAATCTCGCTGTTTGTGGCAAAACTGTCATGTGACCTTTGCCATAGAGGGCGTAATCAAAAGAAACTCAAACACAAGAACGCGCGATGATTGATAGTGTAAATCAATAAAATTAAAACTAACAAGTGGTTTACTTGCAAATTTTTCCTTTAAGATGCGTTTGGAAGTGGTACATCGTTAAAATGTAAGGTGTAACCCAGATCATGCAATACAGAAATAACTGGAGGAAAGTGACACGTACACACACATTGACCTTTTAAAAATGGCGCTCTACATGAACTACAGCCAAATTGAAATTATTCATTTCGTTGTACAGTTACGTATTGTTGAAAGCAATCAACGTGATGGAGTAACATGGATATGTAAGTACATGACTCTTATGTTTTATGCCAGTGTTTAAGTAAAATTTCATTCTCGTGTCACTGTTAAAAACTATAAATTGAATTTACGATGAGCGTTTAGCGCCGAGTACAGGGTGATCGTAACACAGTACAGTACGCAAGACTAGCGCTGTGTTATAATGTTACTTGCATTTCTTACCATTAAAGCTTATGCTCCGACGTATGACCAAGTCCTGGATTTGAGAATAACCCCGTGACTGATTTACTTTGACAGTATGCTTGAGGGCGCAACACGATACTGAACTGTAGTTTGGGCTTAGGCCAAAAAAAAAAATTATTATTCTGGGCACATTTTTAGCCACCGCACAGCGCCCTCTGCGACACTGGGAAAATGTGTTTTCCGTCAAATAGTACTGCGGAATACTTTATTTTCGCTGGAATTAATTTTCGCTGAGAAGGCTTTTTGGGCGTTTTGTTCGGAATTTACTTTCACAGATTTTTGATGAGTTTAATGTGAAATGTAGAAAAAAAAAGTATATTCCCTGGATTTTATTTTCACAGAATCATCCCTTCAGCGAAAATAGCGAAAATAAATTCCAAGCGAAAATAAAGTACAAATGTATTCTACAGTATTTTAGCAAAAAAAAATTTAATAAAAATTAAAAACCATTTGACGAGAATTTTTTTGTGAGACATTAACATGAAACTGAATAAAAGTAATAATTTTAATTAATCCTGCTACATTTTTGTGTTTAGTGGCTAATACATGTATGAAGCAGGCAATGCCTGGCAAGCAAGCACAGTCAAGCAATTTATTGATTTACTAAAAATAAAATTAGGGTATAGAACGTCAAAGAAAGTGTGTGTACTGTGGAAGTTGAATTGTTAGTTTATTTTCAATCCGTTGCAGGGAAACATTAGCCTTATTATTGAACAACTTTTTGAAGATGTTTTATCATGAGTGAGCTGTTTTGTGAAAAAACAAAACAAAATGGCATCACACATTGATCGAAATTACACCATTTTTAAACTTCTAGGATATATAGATTTCTTCTATACTCTCCTATTTTCTATTTACACTTCATTCCGGTGATTGTCGCTGACTTAAATGTATTGTGATTTGCTATGCTGATTTGCATTAATTATTCAAATTTAAAAATTAATTATTTCTAACATGACTGTTTTGAAATTGGCCAACGGGCATTTCAATCTGATTAAATTCTGATGTAGTGTACAGGCTTTAATTATTTTGGCTATAAATTTATTTTAATTTTTTATTACTTTTGTTATTAATGCCTTTTTATTTTATTATTTTACTTTGATTTTGATTTTGTGATTTTTTTTAATCCCGCCCTACCTACATCTGATCCGACGTCTATGTAAGTCCTGTTCAAATCTCGCGTAAAATAACAGCCAATCACAGCCCCCCTTTTATACAGGCTGTCGGTTGCTTACTTTTCAGTGTAGCAATACTCTACGGGCAATCTTTCTGTACATTATATTTTGCCCACTTGAATAAACCATTAATAGAAAATTGCTAGTATATTTTTATTTACAAAAGAAATTCCACAGCATTTTACAATTTTTGTCATTACATTGAATATTTTTTTCACTTCCAACAAATGTGTACACTTCCAGATACATCTTCGCCATTCAAGGTTCGTTCATTCAGTCATCGCTTCAATTTTACATAAAAAACTGAGCATAATTATCTAGAATTGAAGCAAAAAAAATAAGTAAATCGTAATGATTAGAACATTGTAAACAGCTATAGTAAACAATGCAAACTGATTTTAAATTGTATAATGGTCACCAGCCCAAGGCATCGACACAGAAAATTGGAGCAAAACAATATTTCCTGATCAATTGCAATGTGTTCCAAAATAAAAAATATTTTATTCCAGTCCAAATCAGCTCAACTTTAATAAAGAGTTATTGTATAATGTACAAAATGTTGATACATTTTGATGAATATTTACAGCTACGGCTTCAATACCGTAGACGGTTTTGAGCCGATCGTCAACAAAACATCACCCGTCTCCAGGGCAAGTGACTGGAAAAAGACACCGGTGTTCGGTCAAACCGGTGGAAACAAAATCGTCACTCCCAGAAAAACTATGCAAAATAACGATCCAAACTCAAACCATTCGAGCCACAATATTAACATAAAAATGACTTTCGTTGCATTTGACAATGATAAACTTACCGAAAAGCCATGTTATTCTCGGTCGCTAACGTCGGTATAATCCGCCATTTTATACCCAAAATAATTAAAGCCCGTACACCACATCAGATTTTAATCAGATTGCGGGCATTTTAGATTCCCATGGTTATATGCTGTGAAAATAACTGAATATGCAACATCAATTTGATTGGACAAAACCTCTTCCATTTACAACAGCTGTGATACAAATTAGTTAAATCATGGTCATGTTATAGTTACGGCACGTAAACCACTTGTGCTTCAATTTATGGCTTATATGTTATAACCCCATCTGTGTTTATAAATACCGTAGTACCTGTATGTAACTGGCATTGCCTGGTATAAACAACTGAGCAATTAAACTATGATTAGTCCCCTGTTAGAAAATGATGGCTATGTCACTGAATAACATTTCTTTTGCTATGAATGAACTTTCTTGCTTTCCATAATCGGTGGAACAAGTAACACATTGGCACTTTTCAGAGACAAGAAGTGCACCATTTTCAAACTCGTAAGTTATTTCAATTCTTCCAATTCAATTCTCGCTATATATTTTAGAAACTTATATACTGTCACATTACTCATTAAGATTGATACGCATTATTTGAGGAACATGAATATTAATTAATTGTTTTTATGTAGCTCTGATGACTTTATTGTTCTTGTCCATCAATGGTCATGACTGTTTCCACTTAAATTTTTTACCAGTATTTTCCACACAAAATGTTTAGATATTATATTGCATTGTTTCAGGACTTGTGTACTGTAAAATACTTAATTTTCGCTTGGAATTAATTTTTGCTATTTTTGCTGAAGGAATGACCTTTTTTCTATATCTTACATTCAACTTGTCAACAATCAGCGAAAATAAATTCCATACAAAACACCCAAAAAGTCTTTTCAACGAAAATTAATTCCAGCTAAAATAAAGTATTTTTCAGTACTCACTTTTGTCATGAAAAAAAAAATATTGCATCAGTAGTTTGTATCCATACATTCATTTGTTATCTGGATTCTCAATAGACAAGGTTGTAATAGTTGTATTATGTTTTATTTTAAGCCAAAGTGACAAACTTTGTTGACCAGAATGTGTGTGTAACTGGGGCCCACTTACTTATTCAAAGTAATGACATCATCATATTTATAAATTTAAAAGTATGCTCTAATGATCCCAATCACAACACCTGAGTAAATACCAATGGTGTAAAATTCTTCAATGGAATGTCAGGCCTTGAATATGGTTGGAGAGAAAATAATAGCTTTCCTTTTTTTCTGAGCAGGTTTTTTTTAGCTCTCCTTGGTAACATTTTACATGCTTGAATCCTGGAAAAGGAAAGCAAATTGTCTAGTCAGTCCTAGCTCGAAACAAGCACATTATATTTGAGAATTCATTTCTGCAGAAGCTTATTTTTGAAGCTTTTTGTCTAAGTCTGATGGGATCTTTCTGGTTCATGTCAATGGGCCATGATTGAAGGAAGCCACTTAAAGGTATATTGTATTCAACAAGATTCCGAATTCTGTTTTATAGGGAGGGGGTCTAAATATACAGCCCTTGGTTTTTTTGAATACAATTGTGTTATCATAAGAAAAAGTTATGTTGATGTACATGTGAGTTACACCTAGTAACTACAAAGATCACATAATCCTGGGTTAATTCACACCAGAAATTTTCAGGTGTAATTAAGAGGTGTAAAATATGGCATTCACTGGATAATGCCTACAATGGCGTAAAAACTTGTTGGATCCTGAGCATGGAGCTAATGTTGTTTTAGAGTCTATGCTGGAACAAACCTGCATAATTTGAGATTAACAATTAATGTATACAGGTCATTATAACAATGTTAATGGCCTTAAAGGGGAACCTTCAAAACCTAGGGATTGCACCAAAGAATCATGGGACACTAGTGTTTACAATGTTAATCTATCTTTTTTTATCCATTGTAATTTTAATCCAGAGAGTAAATTTATTGTGAGATTGCTGGTAGGCCTAATTGGAGGTGCCCCTTTAAAATTTGACACTATTTGCGAGCATGCCTACTTTGAAATAAATTCAGTTGATTGTGGCAGCCAAACCCTCCTTTAAAAGGGGTTTTAAATTCATAATTTGTTTACCCCCTTCACTTCAACGTAACATGTTCACATTGTTCTCTTACATCGCTGGCCCTACATTTAAGTCGCATGGGTGTAAAGAAAGACAAAAATATTATGTGAACCTGAGAACTGTGAACTGCAAACATGTTTCAAATCTAGCTCCAGTTGCAAGCCTTGACTTAAAATAGCCTTAAGCAGCACTCCTCTGACAAAATTTGTCAACCAATTAGCTCTTAAGAGTGTTTAGATTGGTTGCTGATTATACAAGACTTTTTGTCACATGTTTAAGCTTAACCTTTTCACCACCAGACTTTCTTGCCCAAATTTGTCTGCACTATTTTCCATTATTTCTGGAAATGCACCTTAATTTTGGAGCCAACTGACAAAATTTGAGTCAATTTCCAGTTTCTACTAAAAAAAAAAATTGTCCCAATCTTCTGAAGGGGAAAGTGCAGACAATGAACAAGACTATTTTGTGATGAAAAGAGGGAACTGGTGTTAATAATAATTTTATTATGATATGCACCGGAAGTTGTTAATTTATGAAAAAGCAACTGAAGCGGCTATCAGGTTGAAATCAGATTGTGGTTGTAGCAGTACGCAGTAATTTGATCAGCTAATAGAGTAGTTAAAGTTAAAGTTAAAATCAATTAAGTAATTCGGTTTTCAATTACAAATGTAATGAATCTGACTTTTTCCATGTCAATGAATGGTTAGTATTTAACCTACTTACCTTTTTAAGTTATGTCAAGGCTTGCAACCGGATATGGTGGTATATCCTGTTTAAAAGAAACTAATACTGTCTGGTATAGTACTGGCTAATATACACCCATTTCTGTTAGAAGCATGTCTTATACATATGATTAATGTGGTAGACAACTTGCAGGATATTCAGACAGTTGTTTAGTGTTGACGCATTGATGGGAGTTTAACTGCTGCTGAAAGGTACATTATGGACCCAGGCATGTTTTTTTTTCTCAGTGATCCAAACAGTCAGATCATTTTGTTGTTTTACCAGACATAGACTTTAGCATTCCTTGCTTTTAACTGTGATTATTTTTATGACAACTTCCTAAGAAGGGGACTAAACCAGATTACTGTTAAGATAAGTATGTCTATTTAAATACTAATTACGGTACTGATGAAACTGAAAAACTGATGGAAAATGTGGCATTTGTGCATAGACCAAAATGAAAGTTTTATGTGAAGTTTATTAAATGCTAACTTTAATGAATGTGACTTTGGGGGAACTTTGGTTAAGGTTTGCAGGTGCTTGTGTTCGACTCAGCCTGGTTAATGCCAGGATAATAATTTTATTAACACATAACATTCCTCGAAAGAGATGAAAAGTTACAATTGTGAAAAACTGTGGAAAAAATAACAACAAATAAGGCATCAAATAACCATAATGTGTCGTTATGATAGGAAGATGGTCACACAGCTCTGTCACGTAGTCCCAAACTGAAATATAGTCTCTGTGGCAAATGGTGCTGTATGTCACCACTTGCAAATTGCACATAAAAAAGTCAGGAGAGAAAACAGTGATATTCGACAGCTGGAACTATTGTCTGACACAAAAATGTTAAAAAAAAACGAAAAACTACCTCTAAAGGTTACAGCTGTTAGTTTTATATAACAGACGGTGATATAAAGACATGAACCCATTAACTAGCATATACATCATAATCAAAAGGACGGTTCCCACTCAGAGCTTCTTGCTAAACCCAGAGATAAAAAAAAAATTATACCACATTGAGATTATTGGACAATTTGTTTGAATAAACGAAGCTATACATGTACATGTACATGTACATGTATTTATTAACCTTGAAGTACGATTTCCACTTTCTTTTAACTTGCATTCTTGCAAGAGAAATCATGTTTACCTCCCCTTCTAAACATTTGTTACTATTTGACACAAAGTAAATGTTTGTGTATTCAAACATAAATAACCAGGTGTACCGGTAATATTTTAATTTTAAAGATTTTATAATTTTAAGGTTTTGCTGAAAATATAACTAAATTTACCATAGAAGAAAATGCAAGTTTTTAAATTAAACACGTTCATGTTATTTGTGAACTACCTTTTTCATTCACCTAGTTGTATTTTTCTCACCTTTCATTTACGTACTGAACATTTAACAATTTTTGTCTTTCTCAAAAACACTAGTAATTCTGGTAATAAAGACTTTTGCTGAAAAAATTACAGAAAAACAATATTTGCATATATTTGTAGTATACGAGAAGAAACTATTATTCATAAATAATTTTTTTACTATTTTATTGTTAAATTAGAGTTCAAATAAATTTATTTTTCTCACTATGTGGTTTGAAGTGTTCAGATCTTCTCAGACGTTGCATGGATCAATACACTAAACTACACGCTTGCATGAAATATTGTATATTTTGAGAATGCAGAGGGCGAAGGTTAAAAAATGACCAAACCTGAAGACTTCAGTTTAGTCATACTTGCATACTATTCAAACTTGTTATAAACAACTTTTGATGAATGGTCGAGAAATCTAATTAGAACTTTCTGTTCGTATCTTTCAGGATTCAGAAAAACGCTTGGAGGCTAACACTCTGTGCTGTAACTAGATATGCGAATATACAGAATGCGATTAGGTGAAGTTTTAAAGATTTTCGGAGCCGTGTCGATAGGATACGCAATCAGGTTATTTATGGATTTGTCTGTGTTGGATAACACATGTCCTGAATGCCCACCCTGTCATGTGACTCACCTGCCTGTGAACAACCAACCAGCTGCTGTGACGATCAAAGAAGACTTTCAGCCAAAATCAATGTATGAAGTCCTTCGATGGGCGTACTTCAATGAGAAATACCTGTTCGAGAATTTAGATGATGATCCACGAATCGGCTTGATAGGAAGTTTTAAGTTTGACGTGCAAGATGTTTTACAGCAAGCTCTAGATTTCGTAAATAAGGATAGTGACGAAGAGTACAGATTGTTTAACCTTTTAAATGGATATAGACGGGTGGATCCGGCGAAAGGGGCCGAGTATATCTTAGATTTAGAACTTGAAAAAGTGGATGAGATATCAACCGTTATTGATCGGAAGTTATTATATCTTGTGAGACCCTTTCATAATTTACAATTGCTTTCAAGAAAATTTGGGAAGACCAACCAGAATGTAAATTTCATTATTCCACTCTCAAAGGTCACTGATCGGTTGAAAGATTTCATGGCCAACTACGAAAAAATCTGCTTGAAAACAAAAGAGTACACAAGTCTCCTTGCTGTACTTTTTCCTGGCACTACCGATGACGGCAGACGCCAAGTAGAACAAGTGAAAGGGTTGTTTTATAAATACCAAAAACAGTATCCTGAGGCAGTGATTAGTTATATAGAGACCCAAGGTGAATTTTCTCGTGCTGCAGGACTTGATATTGGAGCAAAACAGTTCTCAGCAGAATCCTTGTTATTTTTTTGTGATGTTGATGTTGATTTTGATGCTGCCTTCTTGGATCGATGTCGACACAATTCTGTTCTCGGGGAGCAAGCTTACTATCCCATAGTATTTTCACAGTACAATCCTGAGCTGGTTTATCAAGGGTCAGCTAAGATCCCAAAAGAAACCAGTAAGGATATTCACAAACATAATGGTAAGAGTAATTTAAAATGGTGCAGTGGTCTGAAAAGATTGGTGTGAGGTACTCAAACTGGTATTTGAATTAACCAATGTTCATTTCAAAATGGCTACCAGAGTATGGCTACATGTTATAGGCAAATAACAAATTCATTGTTTCTATGGAAATAAATTTGAGTACCCCAGATTTTTTAAATATTTTTGCTCTGCAAAATAAAAAAATTACAGTTTTTATTAGTTGGCCAAACACATCCTTTATTATAATTAGAAAGATGAATGTTGGGCTCCAATTTTATTTTTGTTATTTTTTTCCATATTTTTTTTGTTTTAATAGCCATTATTTTGTTTTTCACCCTCTAAATAGTAATAAATAATCAAAAATAACAATAAAAAAAATTATAAATTAACCTGTCTAACACTTGACAACCTTTTCAAATTGTCCCTCACAACTCACTTTTAAATTATGTATTATTAATAACCACTCATCAGATTTGTATACAATAAAATAATAGAGTAGGTACACCATGTGATTTTTGAGTTCTAGCCACTTTTATCAAAAAATATATTTTTGCACTGGGTGTAAAAAAAATCAGTAATTAGGTCGATCGGCCTAGACACTACAGGGCGGTGGTCATCGTGCAGCATTTGTTCAAATTTCATGTAAATAAACAATGTATTTTACACACATTGTGTATGTCACTATGAGTCCCATATCGAACAGGATGCTGCGCAATGCCTACCCCCTTTAATTTAACAGATCTCAATGAAAATTGGTGTAAGGTTAAAATCAGTGCATGTTAATTGCCTAATTTACATAAATTTCAAACTGTGATTCCACAGATATTTTAGTACCACTCATATTTCAATGCAACTTGTTACCTATGTGCTCTGGGATATTTGATAGACATAACATTGAAATCTATGCATAATAAAATATTTGAATGCGTATCCTGCACGAAAAAAGCAATGTTGACCTTTAACCTGCCATATTTCAAATAAGCTCAACTAATTTATTCAGTCGTTTACAACGTGCACGTTTGCTTGGGGGTTTGTGATTGGCTACTGTTCACAGTACTGGTATGTTGCAGTCTGACTGGGCTCTGTGTAGCCAAAAATTATGGTAATATGTAACTCAAGTTCTGGAGTAATCTGGAATAAACTACACGCCACAAACAAACCACAGATTTACAATTTTAATCTATTTGTATTAACTTTATTCTGTGAATCAGATTTATTTTACATTGTGCAGCAGCCACATTAGCCAATAGATTTTTTGTTTAAAAATCATATTACTAATTAATTTTAAATAATCTCAATGCTATTTCCTATTTTAATTATTTATATTTTTACAGGATTTTGGATTCATTATGGTTATGGAATGGTTTGCTTACATAACCAGGACTATCGTGCTGTAGGAGGTTTCGACCTCTCAATACGTGGATGGGGAGGCGAGGACACAGATTTGTATGAAAGACATATTAAACTCACGAAAAATTTTAATGTAAGTAAAGTAACACCTCGGTGAACAGAACATTTCTATGAAGCCATACACCTTTGTCAACCAAACACCTTTGTAAACTGTGAACCCCTCCATAAAGCAATACACACCTCTATGAACCAAACAACTCTATAAACCAAACACCTCTGTAAGCAACATCTCTGTAAAACAAAGACCTCTATAAATCAAACACCTCTGTAAATCAAAGACCTCTGTAAACCATACACCTCTGTAAACTGTAAACCCTTCGATTTAGCAATACACTTTCATAAACACTTCTATTAACAAAAGACCCTTTAAGCAACACTGTAAAGCAAACACCTTCATAAACCAAACACCTGTATAAACCAAACACCTCAATAAACCAAACACCTCAATAAACCAAACACATCCCCAAATCTAACATCTCTGTAAAACAAACACCTCTATAAAAACCACACACATCCACAAATCAAACACCTCTTTAAACCATACACCTCTGTAAATCGAAGATCTCTGTAAACTGTACACCTCTGTAAACTGTACACCTCTGTAAACTGTAAACCCCTCAAAAAAGCAATACACTTTCATATACAACTATAGGAACCAAATGCTTCTATAAACCAAAGACCCCTGTTAACAACACCTCTATATACCAAACACATCCGTAAACCAAACAACTCTATATACCAAACACCTCTGTAAACCAAACACCTCTATAGACCAAACACCTCTATAGACCAAACACCTCTATAGACCAAACACCTCTATAGACCAAACACATCCGTAAACCAAACAACTCTATATACCAAACACCTCTGTAAACCAAACACCTCTATAGACCAAACACCTCTGTAAGCCAAACACCTCTGTAAGCCAAACACCTCTGTAAGCCAAACACCTCTATAAACCAAACACCTCTATAAACCAAACACCTCTATAGACCAAACACCTCTATAGACCAAACACATCCGTAAACCAAACAACTCTATATACCAAACACCTCTGTAAACCAAACACCTCTGTAAACCAAACACCTCTGTAAACCAAACAACTCGATATATACCAAACACCTCTGTAAACCAAACAACTCTATATACCAAACACCTCTGTAAACCAAACACCTCTATATACCAAACACCTCTGTAAGGCAAACACCTCTGTAAGCCAAACACCTCTATAGACCAAACACCCCTGTAAACCAAACACCTCTATAGACCAAACACCTCTATAGACCAAACACCTCTGTAAACCAAACAACTCGATATACCAAACACCTCTGTAAACCAAACACCTCTGTAAACCAAACACCTCTATAGACCAAACACCTCTATAGACCAAACACCTCTATAGACCAAACACCTCTGTAAACCAAACAACTCGATATACCAAACACATCTGTAAACCAAACAACTCGATATACCAAACACCTCTGTAAACCAACAACTCGATATACCAAACACCTCTATAGACAAACACCTCTGTAAACCAAACACCTTTATAGACCAAACACCTCTGTAAACCAAACAACTCAATATACCAAACACCTTTATTAATAGTACATTCGTTTTAAGAATTACCAGTAGTTTAAAAAATAAATCACCACAATATACCCTGAGTAGTCTGGTCAACTAATTACTTCTATTGCTTCAATTGTTTATTTCTAGGTGTTCCGAGCAGTCGACCCAGCGCTTATTCATCGTTATCACAGCAAGTCATGTGACCCCAAACTCAGCCCAAACCAATATAGAATGTGCATTGGGTCATTGTCGGAGTCTATCGGAACCAAATCGCAGCTGGCTATAAAACTTCTAGGATTAAAGCAGAAGCAATAACCAGTTGTAAATTGGCAGTGATATGTGGATTGTTGATTTGAAAATATCGTACTGGACATTTACTATGATATATACCCTTCTGTAGTTACAGGCAGTGCTTTCTTATCTTCTTAACTGTTGATTAAAGTCTCAGTTGTCTTGTTCTGTTCCTGCGAAGTTAGATGCTGCCTTGGGAATTGGTAAAGTTTTTGCACTTGCATATCATTGATCATTACTTACCATAATTTAAAACTTAATATTTTACAAAACAGCTGGAGAACTGTATTGTGATGGGGGAAAAAAAATACATACTAGCGTATTATCTCTTGAATAGGCGTCACTCTAATTTAGGCGTCAGGGAAGAGTGAAAAGCCTTAATTTGATTCTAAAATAGGCGTCATGAAATGTTGAAAAATTACAGTCAATCAAAAAAAACTGTTGACATAACAAAAAAATTTTCAGTATATTTAATGTAATATGCATCAATTTTTTTCAATTTTGTAGGTAATGAAAAGTATATTCTGAAAATAGTTTCAAATAAAAATAGACATGAATGCATTGCTTAGTAGCAAATGATTACGGCTTGGTAGCACAATCTGGTCATGCTGCGTTTCACAAGTGAATAACTTACTTGTTTTCAAAGTGTTGCAATTGTTGATTATTATTCAGTAGTGATTGTAATAATGTACAAAAAATATAAAGTAAAATTCAACTTAGTTTCATCGTAAGCGAACGATTTCGGTCACATGTAAACACTTGGTAGCCGCCATGTTTTTTCCATGCACACTAATTGACTTGAAACTGTGTTCTTTGACCTGAAGTTGCTATTTAACCAATCAAAATGCTGGATGGTGTCAACATGTTCAAATTACCATAGCTCATTTAAATATGTTAATGACAGTTCAGTGACTTCATGGTGAATGCAACACGGGAGAGATTTTCTGATGTTGTAGTGTGATCTTTTGGCTTTGATTTTGATGGGAAAACAACAAATTAGTTTGTTTTCTAAAGATGAACTGAGCATTGAAGAAGAATTTAACACTTTTTACGGTGATAACACCTCATTGTCAAAAGAAAGTTTACCTATTCACGCTTAGCCATGATAAACATCATACTCTTGAATAGGCATCAATGAATATGAAAAACCTAAATTTGTCTCTAATCTAGGAGTCATGAAAGTTTTAAATGTTCAAAAAATGTTGTCTAAATTAGAGTTTGTATGGTGATACATTTTGATTCACACAGAGGATAAAGATCTTTCTGAAGATTGCATTTCATTTTTATGAGATTGTACTACATTTAATGCATATGTACACAACTATTCAGAAAATCTGTATCCTAGGTCCACAAAAACTTAAAGCAACAAAATTTCTGTTTTTTATATGGATTGACCTCTGTGCATACCTCCGTGTCTGTGCATTCGTGCGCACATTCAAACCTATATCTTAGACATGCATGGATCAATTACATTCAGACATTCTGGCCCAAATTTTTAAGCACTATTTTTCTTATATCTCTCAAAATTTGTTACTGTTACATGCAAATGACTATTTTGAATAATTACTACTAATATTACTACCAACTATTATTGAAATGCTGATTAAAATAAGATTCTCGTTTGTGCTTTATCTACAGCAAGCCAATTTGCAAAATCGCTAGCGAATTGGCTAACTGCTTGGGTTTTGACTAAACAGTTGGTTTATGAATCTCGCTGGCCAATTCGCTAACGAGTTTGCAAATTGCCCCAATATTTCTGAGACTGTAATTATTCATTTATTTATTTATTTATTTATTTTTGACTCTTGTGTGCCAAGCACACATTGGGATCTTTGTGGTTACCCTGAATGTATGCCTATTCCACCAGTATCTTACAAGCCCTGTTCGGATTTCACTGAAATTTTATTTAGATATTCTTGGATAATGAACTCGTATAACATTAATGATGTCAATTTTCAGCTGTTCCACTGATTTCTCAAGAACCGTTCAACATATTTCAATGAAACTTGGAACACAGATGCATTGGCTTAATGCACTGACATGTCATGGTAGAAATTCATGTTTATGAATTACCTAATTTGTGTAATAATTTGTCAATTCAATTTACACGATAGATCTTAAGAATTCTTTCAATGAAATGTGATACACAGATGTATCAGGATAATATAAATATCCAATTACTTTTTGGTTGACATCTATGAATATTTATTATCTAATTTGCATTCAATTAGCCTATTTTAGAACTTTTAATATATTTCAAATAAACTTTGTACATACCCGGTAGGTGTCAAGCAAGTACGTTTTAATTGACGTCTGTTTAATTGAAGTTTCTTATCTCATTTTTTCATAATTCTCCATTTTTATCAGTTTCATCAAAAAATATAAAAAAGTTATTTAAGATACAACATCAATAGATAGCATATACGCATTTTGGCAATGACTGTTACAAGCACAACGCAGAAAATCTTTTATTGAAAACAAAAATCATGCAAAAAATATCAATAGTTACAGCTATTGCCATGTTACTCGACATAAATCAGCAAATTTAGTTTGTATACTTATCTGGGTTTATGCACATGTAAGGGGATAGGTAGGGTTTACAGTTTGTATTCTTCCTTTCAATATTGTGAATCGAATTGTTTTTCGATTGTGATTCTCACACAGGAGAATACAGTTTTTTTTTAAGCTTTTTTAATCTTAAATAAGTATTTATTTATTTTTCATTTTAATTATTTGCTGATTTTTTTAAAATTTATGTCGCGATCTTTAAGATAATATGATGTATGTACTGTATTATATTTTTTAGTAGCGCATACACTTACACGAATTACAAGTGTCTTTCTATGGTCTTCTGTTGGAAATACGGTATAAAAGTTATAGTACAAATTAAATAAGTATAAGATTGAATAAGATGTATGAAATAAAATTGAAAAATACATGCAGTAAAATACTTTTACTCCTATGTGTACTCATAGATTGTCATGGTAGGTACACATGAATAGTTCCCACGTGTACTCACAGATTGTAAAGATGTGTACACATGAACTGTACCCAGGTGTACTCACAGATTGTAATGATGTGTACACATGAACTGTACCCAGGTGTACTCACAGATTGTAATGATCGGTACACATGAATAGTTCCCAGGTGTACTCGCAGATTGTAAAGATGTGTACACATGAACTGTACCCAGGTGTACTCACTGATTGTAATGATCGGTACACATGAATAGTTCTCAGGTGTACTCACAGATTGTAAAGATGTGTACACATGAATTGTACCCAGGTGTACTCACAGATTGGAATGATGTGTACACATGAATTGTACCCAGGTGTACTCACAGATTGGAATGATGTGTACACATGAATTGTACCCAGGTGTACTCACAGATTGGAATGATGTGTACACATGAATTGTACCCAGGTGTACTCACAGATTGTAATGATCGGTACACATGAATAGTTCCCAGGTGTACTCGCAGATTGTAAAGATGTGTACACATGAACTGTACCCAGGTGTACTCACTGATTGTAATGATCGGTACACATGAATAGTTCTCAGGTGTACTCACAGATTGTAAAGATGTGTACACATGAATTGTACCCAGGTGTACTCACAGATTGGAATGATGTGTACACATGAATTGTACCCAGGTGTACTCACAGATTGGAATGATGTGTACACATGAATTGTACCCAGGTGTACTCACAGATTGGAATGATGTGTACACATGAATTGTACCCAGGTGTACTCACAGATTGGAATGATGTGTACACATGAATTGTACCCAGGTGTACTCACAGATTGTAAAGATAGGTACACATGAATTGTTCCCAGGTGTACTCACAGATTGCAATGATAGGTATACATAGTTCCCAGGTGTACTCACAGATTGTAAAGATAGGTACACATGAATTGTACCCAGGTGTACTCACAGATTGTAATGATAGGTATATACGAATAGTTCACAGGTGTACTCACAGATTTAAATGATGGGTACACATGAATTGTACCCAGGTTTACTCACAGTTTGTAATGATAGGTATATACGAATAGTTCCCGGGTGTACTCATAGATTGCAATGATAAGTATACATGAATAATTCCTAGGTGTACTCACAGATTGTAATGATTGGTTTAAATGAATAGTTCCCAGGTGTACTCATAGATTGCAATGATAAGTATACATGAATAGTTTCCAGGTGTACTCATAGATTGTAATGATAGGTACACATGAATAGTTCCCAGGTGTACTCATAGATTACAATGATAAGTATACATGAATAGTTTCCAGGTGTACTAATAGATTGCAATGATAGGTATACATGAATTGTTCCCAGGTGTACTCACAGATTGTAATGATAGGTACACATGAATAGTTCCCGGGTGTACTCATAGATTGCAATGATAGGTATACATGAATAGTTCCCAGGTGTACTCATAGATTGTAATGATAGGTATACATGAATAGTTCCCGGGTGTACTCATAGATTGCAATGATAGGTATACATGAATAGTTCCCAGGTGTACTCACAGATTGTAATGATAGGTACACATGAATAGTTCCCGGGTGTACTCATAGATTGCAATGATAGGTATACATGAATAGTTTCCAGGTGTACTCACAGATTGTAAAGATAGGTACACATGAATAGTTCCTAGGTGTACTCATAGTTTGTAATGATAGGTACACGTGAATAGTTCCCAGGTGTACTCATAGATTACAATGATAAGTATACATGAATAGTTCCCAGGTGTACTCACAGATTGTAAAGATAGGTACACATGAATAGTTCCTAGGTGTACTCATAGTTTGTAATGATAGGTACACGTGAATAGTTCCCAGGTGTACTCATAGATTACAATGATAAGTATACATGAATAGTTCCCAGGTGTACTCACAGATTGTAAAGATAGGTACACATGAATAGTTCCTAGGTGTACTCATAGTTTGTAATGATAGGTACACGTGAATAGTTCCCAGGTGTACTCATAGATTACAATGATAGGTATACATGAATAGTTTCCAGGTGTACTCACAGATTGTAATGATAGGTACACATGAATAGTTCCCAGGTGTACTCATGGATTGTAATGATAGGTACACATGAATAGTTCCCACGTGTACTCATAGATTGTAATGATAGGTACACATGAATAGTTCCCAGGTGTACTCATGGATTGTAATGACATTTACACATGAATAGTTCCCACGTGTACTCAGAGATTGTAATGATAGGTACACATGAATAGTTCCCAGGTGTACTCATAGATTGTAATGATAGGTACACATGAATAGTTCCCAGGTGTACTCATAGATTGTAATGATAGGTACACATGAATAGTTCCCAGGTGTACTCATGGATTGTAATGATAGGTACACATGAATAGTTCCCACGTGTACTCAGAGATTGTAATGATAGGTACACATGAATAGTTCCCAGGTGTACTCATAGATTGTAATGATAGGTACACATGAATAGTTCCCAGGTGTACTCATAGATTGTAATGATAGGTACACATGAATAGTTCCCAGGTGTACTCCCAGATTGTAATGATTTGTTCACATGAATAGTACTCAAGTGTACTCACAGATTGTAAAGATGTGTACACAGGTGTACTCATGGATTGTAATGATATTTACACATGAATAGTTTCCAGGTGTACTCACAGATTGTAATGACAGGTATACATGAATAGTTCCCAGGTGTACTCATAGATTACAATGATAGGTATACATGAATAGTTTCCAGGTGTACTCACAGATTGTAAAGATAGGTATACATGAATAGTTTCCAGGTGTACTCATAGATTGTAATGATAGGTACACATGAATAGTTCCCAGGTGTACTCATAGATTACAATGATATTTACACATGAATAGTTTCCAGGTGTACTCACAGATTGTAATGATAGGTACACATGAATAGTTCCCAGGTGTACTCTTTCTTAAAATAAATTATAACGTTCACTCTTTATAAGATACATTAATGTCCGAATTCAGTTATGTCAGTGTATTTTAGTTTAACTAAAGTAAAAGCCACTTTCTCACTGGAAACATCACTATTGGCTTGGCATTTTCGTATTTCAGTGCAACAAGCCGAGATCAATTAGGTCATGAGAACTATACTGTCAAGTACGATTGTTGTGTTACACAATACCGTGCATGCTGGTAGGACCCTGCGATAACTGTGCATGATATAATATACGATGGAATTTTTCATTGGATTGTTAAGTAAAACCACATGTGTTTGCATTCAGCTATACATCGTTTAATGGTTCAGTCCAGTGTGTTCGCAGATCATTCCTCGTAGATGCACATGAAGTGATATTTCTGTCTAAAACAAACCTTGGAAGTCCAATTATGGAGGTTTCTATAAATAAGCCATAGCGATCATACAAGCGTATAAAATACATGTTTATTTGCATAAATTCTAACACGTGCTGTGTAACGACAACAAATACAGTGACAGATGACCAATCACTAGATTGGAGTAGAGATAGTCGGGATAGTTGCTATTTTATCTCGAGTATATCACAGTCCCTCTATTTATACCTCTCTGATAGAGGGACTATGAGTATATATAATATATTATGAATTTGAATCGAATACCCGTTGACGCCTTTTAATGAACTACTCAGTTTATAAGGTCGGGCGATTATGAACGTAACAGCTGTGTAGATGTATCACGGTGAATGATGAAGTAGTCTAGAAATGCCTCAGTGCAGTGTCTTAGACTAATATAACAAGCAAATGAGTCTCAATGGCACCGTCAATTTTCTTCGTTTATATTTAAAAAACTTAACACCAGAGGGCACCATAAGAATTGTCATACACATTGCATTAAGTAGATTTAATTCTGGTCATGTGTCAAAAATGTTAACAACAAAAGAGAAAGATAAAGGACTGTCTGAATATATGGTGACAGCAAGCTCCACTCTTTTTTGTGCTATACATTGTGGAAATTGCAATCAATTTCTGTACATAGATATCATTACAGGGATGAGTTTTTTCGAAAGTCATAAACCTTCGTACAGAAAACTGTGATCCTCTTCGAGACCGAACATTGTTGTTTTGACAATAACCATTGCAAACATGACTATTAACAGCGTCTTTATTACTAAGGACGCACGCATAACACCACTTTACTAGAAACCACGTGATTGTGTTCTAAGTTTCAGGAGTAAGCCCTCATACAATTGATTCTGACAACACTGTGGGTTTATTTCTGTAAACCCATATTTTGTCGCGGTAATTGTCATACAAAGTACATATAATAATAGTATTTTAACATCAATATTCATTAAGATTACACATACTGTTTTGGGTTGTTCACCACCAAGTTGAGTTTCAAGTCAGTTGGTGCAATTATCCACATCCATCCGATAATACGAAGCTTAACTATTTCATGGAAAACTGAGAACACTCAAACTCAAATTTTACCATCCTACAAAACTCAAGTGATTTTCGAACCCATCCATTAGTTATATAGTTCTGCTCAAGAATGATACCTTTTACTGTATCGATTCGTATATTGATTTATTATCGATTTAAGACACTATCCACATTGCGATAGTGTTTAAAGTCCCGGTGTACTCACATGGTGGGTAGAAGTACTCCGTTGCCAGTTGAGAATTGTACCCAAACAATATCAACGTTGAGGGCGCTTTCGACTAAAAGTGGTTGTCAAAACAGTGGTGCATGCCCGTATACTTCAACTACTAGTATGTGAGTAACCCCCCTATACAGATGTATGTAGTCCCACTCCCTGATGCTTGCACAAATAAAGCGCCAATAAACACCAGCCCATACTAAAATCTATCCCAGGTCGCTTGGTAGTAGTAATAATAATAACTGTATTACACTACTACGCCATCAGAGGACACAGTATGATAACTAAAATAAAATAATAAAAATAAAAATCATAAAAAATACAGCAGCTAAATAAACTAAACTATGATAAGATAAAAATATAATAATGATAGTAGTATAAAGAAGAAGGAATGAAACGCAATCAAGAACGAGTTGTATTTATTTTTACAAGTCGGCCATATTCAGCGGTGTCCTTTCACGTCGGGCCTTCACATCTATAACGACAAAGTCAACAATGATTCAAAAGTTATAAATTCTAATAAAAATCGCCATTAATATGTGAGGTAATAAATGAAATTAAAGTAGTATTTAGATGATTACTTTGATTATCGAATTCCATATGACTGACTTCAAAGTTTGCCGACCATGCTTGGCCAGGCACTGTCACGCAAAGGGGCATAACACCGCTTTACTGCACCCCAATAAGTTCCCCCTTTTTATGTGTACAACATACCATTCAATTATTATACCGTACATCAATATGCAACAACATAGTTTGTCTATGATATTTCATCCACTACATGTTGTCCGTGTTGTTTTTGATAAAAGCGCCAATACTATGGGACCCACAGCAATATGTGGTGATTGAGAAGGCGTAATATTTCAGTAGTTCGAGAATTTGAATTTTTCTGTCTGATGAATTTTCCGATATCTGCTCCAGTTAAACTGCCCCTTTTGTTACGTGAATCCATCTTAACCTCTTTTAGCCATATTTTTCCGCCAAAATTTGGATGCATCTTTTAGCTCACTAAATTTTGAACCTTATGTACTCAATTGACTCCAAGTCTTGACTATTTTTTTTTAAATGGAAAAAAAATATTCCAATTTGTTTTGTGAACAATTTTACTTTGGCGTCTGAAAGTCGCATGGAACTAATTATTAATATGTGAAATGTTATCATAAACATTTATTTATTTGGTTTAGCTGTATATATTCTATCTTTTGATGAGTGGTAGTAGTACGCTTGTCGCACCGTAGTTTGAAGACAAAAATATGCCTTTATTATTATATCATTCACTACACACGACACTACCTACTAAACTTTGTCTGTTTTGGTAAAATATGTTTGAATATTATGTGATGCAGATTCTTAGCCAAATATAAAAAAAAAATATCATGCGATTAATCTATAAGCTTTCTACATAAATTGGTCCTCAAATTCCTGAGATCGTACGCGCTGGTATCCAACCAACAGTGACAAGACATTAATGGCGTACTATGACCTGTAAAACGCCTGTTGCATTATGGGAAGACACGGCCAGGGAGTTAGTTTGCCAATTTTCTGTCCAACTAGATAAATCAAACACGACAATAAATTCGGCTTTGCCGCGTTCATTGTACCGCGAGATTCCAACCATAAATGTACTATGAGTGCAAGGACCAAATGTTAACGATTATTGAGTCATGACACTTTTTGCATGGTATGTCGCATATAAATACACTTTTAAAAACTATATCGTATCAGGTCCCTGTTTTGTTGTCCAACCCAAGACAGGTAAGATTCTACGTCCGTGTCGATAATGGATCTTGTGAAGTTGAACAGCAACGTGACTATCTATACAATTATTATCATATTATAACAATAAATGTCATACTCCGGCGTCGACCAGGCCCGATCGATGATCGCCGTATTTGTGTTGCGAAGTTGGTAGTTCACACACACGTTTTTAAAACGTAGACCTTATCTTGAGTCATGGCTTACTCGGACATACCAATATAAGACACGCTTCAATATTAATACAAAAGTTGGTGAATATGTTTAATTACAGTATAAACAATATAATATATAATATCAATATTTCATTAACGCTAGTATTAAAGATACAATATGGAAAAAAACATATATTTTTTAATATTGTTATTTAATACTCCACACTGTAGACCAAATCGAATTAAGATATTTCACAAACTAAAAATGTTGCGTTTGCAGGATGCACAACGGTATTCGTCAGATAAATAATCAGAACCACTAATACGCATGTGTAGAGGTTATTATAGTACGTACCAAAACAACCAATGCGCATGTCACATATGTATTATAGTTTTCATTGTTTTCCCGAACGAATACAACAAAAGCAGCGTGTTCCTGTCATGATAAATCATAGTCCAATGTAGTCATCACTGCCAAACACAATAATATTAAAAATTTCATGTCCTCGGCTATGCTGCATATAAATACGGGTACATAATTTGGTATATACGAGTTTGATACAAACCATTGAAGAGTCTACCATTAAGTACTCAATTTCACTGAACATGAAACTCAAAAATGGAAGAACTTATACGAATGCAACCACGAATGATCTGAATAATTGCGTTACCTCCCCTCACATCATATTTCGCCCCTACGACCAAAAATCAACCAAGTACGAGTGACTCACGTGTTTTATATATTCATCGATAGAGGGCGAATCTCAAATGCGAGTCACCTGTTAGTGGTTCTCAGATTTCTGAGGCTGCTCCATGGCAACGTTTACCGTGCCATCGTTTGTATTATCATCACATACATCGTTCACTACTTCGTTCTTACTGCTGAATTTAACCAAATATGGACTATTGGGAGGAGTTTTGTAGAATGTGATGTGATTTTTTCCTGCTTCTATGGCCTCTTCTGGTGTCATCACCTGCTCCGTGTTTCCATGTCTACGTGTGCGGAAGAGAAATCGCGAGAAGATGTTGATAAGGAAGAATTCGCAGATGACCAGAAAGTTGTAAATGTCTAAAAAAAAAAGTGAATAAAATAAAATAACAATATTTATGTAGGACCAATCATGTTATCAGGCATCCCTTTAGTATCGAAGTGTCAACATTTTGCCTTTTGCAAAAATATACACAAAATTAGGATGTTCAAAATGTAATATGACATTTACGGGAATTGGGTTACTCACTGTAAACACGCGGTTGGTTTGCAAACGGATACGCACAAGGTATTATACCAACGTTGGACAGAAGAGTAAGCAAACCAAGCTGAACACTTCCTAATATTAGTGTCAACTGAATACATATAAACTTAGGCGTGATTTGGTATTCTTTTAATGGTTCCATTGATACGGTATGAAGGATGCCAATAGCTTGGATAGCGGTAATTGTTGATGCGATGGAGACGATCGTTACCCATAGAAACGGTTCCATTAGTCCAACCTTGAAAAATAAAACAGAAAACTTGTTTTTTGTTTTGTTTGTTTCGATATCACGGAATGGTAACTGTCACAGTGTGAGGCCTGCCTAGTATGACCTGTCAATCACCTCTATGACAGTAATCACAATGCACACCGTTTCTTCCCATGAATCCATGCACACTTACATTTGCAGGGTTTGAAGTAAATGACAAAAAACATAGAATAAGGGATTCTGACAGTAACTATGGAAACAAATCCTTATAAAATGTATTTGGATAACAGCAAAGTATTTCACTAACATTCCAACAACCTAACCCCAAGCAACAAAACCAAACTTCAAATCGACTTAGTTCGCTTCCGGAGCGAGACTCTGAAGCGAATTAATATAACTTCAAAGTTACCTAAGCCCAACTCTGAAGCAAGTCACTTCAACGTAACGCAGCTGCAAAGCGGCCTAACCCAGTCTGAAGCAAGATGTAACCAAACACTGAAGCGACCTAACCCAGTCTTGAAGCAACGTAACCACACTCTAAAACGACCTACCCCTCCTGGTGACAATTTCCCACCTGCCCACAACACAACGGCAATGAAGAGCACACAAGGGCGAATAATTGATACTTGTAAAACAGCTCTCCTCAACCAACGACCAGCTCGTCTGAAAGCAAACG
Source organism: Saccoglossus kowalevskii (assembly GCF_978046115.1). Classification (NCBI taxonomy): domain Eukaryota; kingdom Metazoa; phylum Hemichordata; class Enteropneusta; family Harrimaniidae; genus Saccoglossus; species Saccoglossus kowalevskii. The sequence continues at coordinate 51,377 of NW_028188665.1, forward strand.
GAACGAAATTATTTGGAAATTTTATATAGCATTGAAAAATATGTTTTAATGCGCATTTTGACCGAGAATATTATTATATATTTAAAACAATGATTCATGTGAAATTGAACAAGGGAAAATACAATTGTAAACGAATATCGTGCGGGGAAATAATTATAACGATCTATCTGGCATTTAATGGTATAGTATGATAGTATGTGGAATTACTACTCACGGAGTTACTTTGACCGTGGGTATACACAAACAACAACACATCAGTGGTATTGAGGCGAGGTTCATCTTTTTATTTCTCAGTGTTTGGTGCATCGCGGTAGAGCCGCCATAGTAATCAATGATTAGTGTGACAAACATGTATAGAGTTACAGAAAAATAACTGCAATATACAAAAAAAGAAACGGAAAATTTAATAAAACGCAGAGATTGATATAAAAAGATGGATTTCTAACAAGTGCATCATTCCGCTAGCATCGTAGCGGGTCACGTTCGTGACATATACGGGTAGAATGGGCGCCTCTCGCCTCTCGTTTTAGTATGTGGTCGCCGTCTATAACAAATACTGTTTTTGAAGTCTTCAAATGGACGAACGGCTACATAACCAAATAAAATTGTCAATTTCAACGGTATTGTAGGCACTCATCTTCGTCAGTTTGACGTCATAAAAGCATTAAGTCGCTTGAGGGCGCAGCCTGTTAAAAAGCGTATAAGAAAACGCTTCAAGGGAGTGGGAGGTTTTGACATCAAAAAGTTTCCATCCAACAAAAACGATTTAATTTTTTAATGAAGTCAAAACAAATCTTGGAGTATTTGTAGTTCGCTTTTTTCTATCACATCATGGACAAAAAAATAACAGATAATGAAAAAAAACAAACATCCAAGACGAGAAAATGGTTTGGTCCGAGTGTAAAGTTTTTTTACACCCACCCGACAACCAACTGCTATACTACTGTCCGATTATCAATTTGTATTTAATGGTGAATGTAGTCTGACACCATGGTCAATATTTATCAATTAAGTTTCAGTGGAGGGTAGGAGGGTTTGGGAAAAAACTAAAGGAATTATGTTTGTTATCTTACATTGAACTGTTGATGTTGTCCCTAAGAGCGTACAATGTGAAAGTCAACTACGTTCCCTCTAGTAAAATGACAAGATGTCAGTTCATTATTTAATTCCTCGTGGTGCGTTATTACAATAACTGCAATTGTTATTACTTACATGGCTGCTGTAAAGTTGGTAATCATTGCAGCACGTGGTACAAATAAACCAATACAACAAGTAATACTGTAAATCTGTGTGCAAGAAAAACAAAATATAATGTTACTTCCGGTTTCCTAGAAAATGGTTGACACGATACTGAGCGATGTTTGACAGGGATACGAGAAATTCAATAAAAATGTTACAATAGAGCCGATTTTGCTATTTCACTTCTAGATGCAGTCGATAATTCAATAAATATAAATACATGTACTTACTGGGTATATTCCTAAGACCCATATCATTTTATTTCGCCTTAGTTTAGTTTGTATTTTGTTTCTTAAATAATACACCGACTCAAAAAATTGTAATGCTGTTAACAATGTCAATACAGTAGCGACTGTGAGTAGTGATTTTTCGAGCGTTGTTGATCCTGAAAGTGTAAAACAAAACAGTCACATTTAGTTGTGTGAATTCTTCTAGTAACCGTGATATATCAGATATAGGTGTTGCTAACAGTGAGGGCGGACGATTTGATATCCTGGGGGCAGGAAGACTTTTCCCCCCCCTATCTGATATGGATTTTTTTCCCAAGCAGACATTGTCTCTAATTCTTACATGCATATAGTGTAGGATTGTTTTCCAAGCATTGTCATAGATTTCCCCCCACAAAATCTTCCTGCCCCCAGGATATCAAATGGTTCGCCCCTAAGTGCGCGCGATGAGCTTACGTTGTGGATCGTATGGGTTGCATTAGACTGGCACAGTCGGGGCGATTAATTTGTTTTTGTAGTTTGAATAAAATATAAAAAATCGCGAAATGAAGGTGTTAGCGCGAATTCCCCTGTAACTGCGAAATCACCCTAACACCTCATTTCGCGATTGTTTTATTTTATTTAAACTAAAAAGAAAAAACAAATTAATCGCACCGACTGTGCAAGTCTAGGGTTGCATCTACTACAAATACTGAGTTAAAATGAATGAAAACAGAATGATCTAATTTTTGTCAATTCGACGGGAGTGTTTTTATTTGTTCCGCGCCTTTACTGGAAATTATAAATTAATCCGAACAATGGGGCGGGCGGGCGATCGTCGTTTATTAGGTAACACACATCGTTGGCCTGTTATGAATTTGGACTGAGGGTTACACAATGCAGCCTGACATGTAGGCGTGAGTGGCGCCCCCCGCCGGCCGAACGGCATCAGACCCAAAGTGTGTTCGGAGCACCGCGGAGCGCGCAACTCACGCGACCTTGTCAGACCATATACTAGTACATCATATGTACATCTCTAGTACGTCCATGGTCATACTGCACACGGTGCAGTACCAGTAGTTGTCATTTACAGTCACTCGTTTCGATTTATCAATCTCCCTCCAATCACGGAATGGTTCCGGAGTTTTAAAATTTCATTTAGCAAAATTGGAAGAAATATTTACTAGTATTTGCGCTTGTTACATGCGTTCTTACCGCTAATGAGTTGTTTCGTATCCGGGGTCTCACTATCCCAACATTCTGTGTCATTATCGGCCATTGTGGATGTGTTAATGTAACTGTCTCCGATCAAAACGGCAAAATCTGCAAGAAATGCAATCAAGCATAAAAAATGTATCAACCAGCGAAATAAAAAAAATAAGAACTATCAAAAAACACATAAAAATAACACCGGAAACGAAACTGTCGGTTGTCATGGAGTTCTGAATTTATTGTTTATTTGCTTGTATGTTTTTACAGTTTAGGTAATTGCAAACTTGAAAATCCCGCAATGCGATAGTTAAAATAATACAAAATGTGATGTACGTAATAGCATATAACAAAATAATAGTAAATATAATACAATTAAATAATGTGTAAGACGTCTAAAAAACAATACACGCCGTACAATGCACCAGATTTTAATCTGACTGTATGAAATGTTGTCTCATGTTAAAATAACAACAATTACCGTACTGCCTACACTTCGGTATTATGCCATGAAACGACTAACAATCAAAGTACATCCATCATTCAGATGAATTTAAAGCGGGAGGGTCGTCACCTGCGCACGCGCGGGAATTGAGTACCAAGCGACTATTGACGCTGCAGTTCGGCGTCTTCTATACGTTTGTGCTGGGATAGCGCTTCCGGTGACGACACAACGCCAAGCGACAATAACAACACACGCTAAAAATGCAAAGCTTCATGGGTAGACGCTAGTTTGTAAACAACAGGCTATGGCCATCTGACGCATGCGCAGATGACGACTCCTCCGCTTTAAGACCCGTCCCGAAAGTCATACAAAGACGTGCTACTAGTCATGTTAAGTCATGGCCACCGTGACGGGATTATTATGGCATACCACAAGCGTGAGCGTGAGCGTGAGCCTGGTTTATACAGCCATCAAATGACCGTAATTTGAATAATTTGTACCATGAATTGTTGCTGTGAATTATATCATAACGTAACCAGGTTACTGCGTAAACAACACGGACATTCTATAACGCTCTATAACGCCGTGGTATAAACATTATTCACTCTGCGTCTCGGCGAATAAATTATTAGAAAAACCTTTGAAACAGAATAAGTATGGAAATAAAAAAATAACTGCAAAGATGCTACGACGCGGATGGCCTTGCGATTTTCGTCGTTCTCATTGACTTATTACGGGCGATAAGCATCCTCCGGCATTTCTCTGGAGTAGATGAGCGAAATAAAAACCGTTCGTCGCTTTAAAATCAGACAACTAATAAAGTTGTGTGAGCTTTGAAGCACACTAAATATAGGGAGGGTGAATTGAACCTCATAACACTAATATTAGTTCTCTGAGATTGAACAAAGGGTCTGTCACTCCAAAATTGTACACTCTAACCTAGGTCGCGTTAACCTTCTGTGCCTACTGAGAGGCCACTGACCACGGCAACCAGACTACAAAGTGGCACGTAGATATCAAATTATTATAATATTAAGAAGCAATTTAGTATTTGCCGTTTTTATCTTTTCAATGCACTTTATGACGGCGCATTGGGTTCAATCACCAGTCTAATAAATAACCCCTGTTTTATTGACAGATTTACGTACAGTTTGTTTGTTTGTGGCTAGGCTCACCGCGACACCTACGCCAAGTTGTTAAAACGGGAGAGTTTGAATGCTTCGGCAATTTTAATCTGAAATCTTCCCAAGTAGAATATCATGAAATTACAATACTAACGTACAAAAAATGAAATACGTTCTTGATATCTGGTTGACGGTATCTTGATGTTTCAACCGTGAGTGAATGCACTTCTCAAAGAATGACGTCACCATTTAAACGATTTGTGTCTCAAGCCGCTGACAACGATCGCTGATAGTACCGAAAACGCAGTACCAAGCCTCTGTACGTACGGAAAATATTGCGATTAATTTTGAGCTCCCTCAATCTGATTAAGATTAGAGTTCGCTATAACGTTTAATGGGGTAGTATGTCAAATGAGGTATAACCCATGTCGACCATAAATGGCGCTGTTGCGAAGAGAAGAAAACGATATTATTCCCGCAATGTAATATCCAAAAATAACAAAATGCGAGTAATGAGCATAAGTCGAATCTATGTTGGCGCCAGGCGTTGAATCTGAATTTGTGGAAGCGATCGTATATGAGGGGTAGGCTAGCCATCCATTCATACGTGACCCGTGTTTCGTAGGTACTAGTAAGAAACATTAAAGGCCGGTGGTCATCGCGCAGCGCGTGTTCGAAATTCATGTAAACAAACAATGTATTTTACACGCGCTGTATGCGTCGCTATGAGTTCCATATCGAACAGGACGCGGCACGACGACCACCGCCATTTAATCGATACGTTACGTCCGTGGACGCGACCGTTGTGTATTGCCTTGTGAGAAATTTTTGTTTTGGGGGGATACCGTCCATGAAACACGAATGGATAGCTAGTTAGCTTATTTGAATCACTGAGATACTCGTTCTTTCTCGTTCTGCATATTTCTATTACCCGTTGATGTTTATTATATTAAATCGTAAACTTATCGGTCAAGTATTACAATATTGTAGTTTATGTACATAACTTTGATTGGTATTGATCTTCTACTGCACGTAGGCACAAGCTGTCAGGAATTTCTAAATAAGCCGCTTTACTTTCGCAAGAGATACATTTTGCAGATTTCGTGAAAACGCTAATTAGGACACGGAGAGTCAGTGATTTTTTGCGAAACGGTTTCTTCAAAAATACCATAAATTCCTAAATTCGCAAAAATTTCTAACAGTGAAAATTATTGGTTTGCAGCATTCATAAATTACTTCACGGAAGCTTGGCAGTGTGTTATTAATTTGTCGCGTCGAATGCACGAATGAGCCTGTAATTTCAACAAATTCGTTTGACACGTATTTGATTTTATCTTGGGGTCGAATATAATATGCAATAAAGACCCTCGTGCATTATCCTATATAACTTGAGAAGACAGAAATGACGAATGAACGACTTCTCTCAAGATATCAAAGACGATACATTTCTAAACAAAATTACATTAATAGCGCGTCACTTGTTTTCTCCGATCTCACATAAAATACGGATTTCGCATATGTCTTTCAGATTAAATGCGCATTCGATTTGAAATTTACATGCAAACAAACAAACTTGCCAAATAGGTCGGTCATTTTCATCATTTCCTTATCTACCTGCGTGAACTATCACGTGTTTTTATTAGTGATTACCCAATTGACAACTTTCGCGACGAATGCATAAAAAAAATGGAGGAAATTTCGCTGACTAAAACGTTGCTCACATATACTATACTGTGCCAGGAATTATCATGTAAGGTCATTAGGATAATGATGCAAAGTACGCACCAATTACATGACCACACTGGCCTGGTGAAGCCTACTTCATGTAATTGCATCATATCACGGAGAGGTCTCTACCCGACACCGCCAGGTACGGCCAATTAATATGTGTAAATCCATATTGCAAACAATGTGCATGACAGCTGATGTTTTATGTACTGAAATCATTGACTCGAGATTTTAAAAAAAATCTCTTAATTCAAATAATTATTGAAATTAAATCTCAAACCATATTTTCAGGATTAAAAGGGTGGCAGTCGTCACGCCGCGTCCTGCTCGATGTGGGACTCATAACGACGTATACAACGCGTGTAAAATACATTGTTTATTTACATGTAATTCGAACACGCGCTGCGCGATGACCACCGCGCTTTAGAAAAAGTAAATTCAGAGTTTACATGACATAACACAGCCAATAAGAACGTTGGTTGGGCTTCAAGACTATCCGAAATACGAAGACCCTGCATATGTGAATTGACATTTCTCTGGCACTGAAGAAGAGATGGCAAAGAGATGTTACCACCATTTTTATCTGGACTCCTTTTTCTCATATTACAGGGCGACGGTCGTTGCGCAGCGCATGTTCGAATTTAATGTGAACAAACAATGTATTTTACACGTGTTGTGTTCGTCGCTATGAGTCCCATATCGAACAGGACGCGACGCGACGACCACCGCCCTTTAAATATATATCTGCCATTCAAAGTAGTGTACAGGACGATCACTTTTGATCGCACTCAAGTCTCCGAGTTGAAGAGTTTTGGCACACACTTGTATTAATCATTAGAAATAATCAGCTAGTCAAGCAAATAAAGTGTGAAAACATAGTGAGAATTGTATATACATTAGACGATAGTAAAGTGCGAGTAGATAGATCGACCTACCAAATGTACAGGGACTTGATGCTGAACGTCTTGTTTCAAACCAGTTCTTCCACCTGCGATAAGAAAATATAAATACTATTACAAAACCTTTATTTTTATAGCAAAAATCTAACACACCCTATGATAATATAATAATGATCGACATATTTATAACGCTGTGGCGTAAAGAAAAAGTTAACGTTTTAAAAATCACGACCGTTTACTTTCCTTGTAGTTCTCGGCCTCGGAGTTTTAAAATATCGACTATCAATACTTTATGTGATATTTGGTGAATTAGCTTGTACATTGTATTTATGTTGTGTTGACGATGCAGATATCGGATGAAATATGTATCCTTGCAGTTCAGTATGAAAATGTGGATTCCAACAAGAATGTAATTTAAGGGCGTGTCTACTTGCCACTTCAGTTCGTGACAGCAGACTCACTGTTAAACTTAGATTTTCTTGCTGGATGAAAGGTGATCGCGATAGAAAACTGAAGCCAAAATATCATTATGACTTAAGCACTCACAGGGTAGGAGCACGTCTTTCTCCGTCGAGAACAATTTTTTAAAGACTTTTGTCCAATATAAAGCATACAAAAAATTATAAAATATATAAAACGTACAGGCAGTAAATGCCAACTTGGTTTCAATCATCGGAGACAGTTACTCTTTTTGACCAATCACAACACATATATAAATACCGTATCACAAGTCACTCACTACCTAACAGTGGTACCATCAATAAACTATACCCAGGCCTCGTCGCACACAAGTAGACGCAAATAAAAACGTCATTTCAGTTAAAAAACAAATAATGAACATAGAAAGTGTGTGCGGCTATTCACCTAGTTATAGGGTCACTTTTTAATTGACACTATAACTGTCTGGCTGTAAAATTGAACAAACACCGTAACGGTTTACCTTGAAGTAAGTGGGGCTCCTCTTTGAAAACCATAAATTTGCCAATTCGCACCAGGCGTGACTCTCGCTAGTAGCGCGATAAAGTAATCACAGTTCACTGTCGTGATAGGGGGACTGTGCACAGTTGTAGGTAAAAGTTTACCGTACTTGTTTGTGTCCACTTGTGTTTCACTGTGCTCATATTTGACATTGACCTTGTGGCATATACCTGTACTTAGCAAACATCATTCTTGTAATGCAGCACACACGATTTTTAGCGCAACATCAGGCAGTAAAACATTACACTGATAGGGTTTACCCTTGACCTTAGAACTACTGATGTAACAATAGGTTCTTGCTGAAAATTGCGCATACCATCTCTCATCATACCACCTCAAAATTTTGTTTTACCGCAATTCCAGTAGAACACCGATATTTCGGAGTAAATACAACAATCATATGTAAAATAACTACGTATTCTGTTTTCATTAATTAAGTTTTCGAAGATAGTATTGTCTGAATACACCTGAAATATACGAACCATTCACCATACAGAAAATGTTTATTCCAATTAAGCATAGTGATAAATTATACATGGTTTTTAATGAATAATTATTTTGAAATTATGCACACAACCTCGCCTTTTTAAAAATAAGCGCAAGCGCTAACCGACAGTTGTAGCGTTACTATGTTATTGCTAAATGTACTTGATTTGGTAGTTGAATCGGCAATTCAAACAGACAATTAAAAATTGTCGTGGCTCTTCACAAATTGAACATTTAACCTTTTCTTCTTGGTAAATATCTGCTCACATTTTAAAAATTTCCCCCTCCCCTGACGACCTCCTCACCTTACCCTGCCAGTGTGATTGCATTTTTAAGAATATTCAAAATGTCGGGCTCAAAACAACTGACGCTTCATGTACACATGAATAACCCATCCCATTTGCATTCACACTTTCTATGATCTGCAGAAATATTTTTCTTTGACCCCCTCCATCAAGTATAATATGGGCTTTGGTTTGTGTATAGTTCTTGGTCACCGTCGATCGGTTGTCTTGGTTTTATTCACTGTCCAAGCACCTTAGTAAAGGGTCTTAGTGCACGTTAGTGTAACTCCAGACGTAGCCGTGGATGATACAGTTACAATACACGTAGTATGCTATATCTACAATTTTATCACGTGTCTTAGGCTGAACATCAAAAGGGTCGACCCCTACTCCGGGTGAGTGTGTCACAGACTCAATGGGAAGGCCAATTCCACTGGCCGAGATTCATTCACTAACGAATGCGACTTTGGGGGAACCTTGGTTAAGGTCCACAGGTGCTTGTGTTCGACCGAGGCTGGTTGACGCTGTTGGATAGCGCATTAAAATCGCCATTTGATAGAGATCGCCACACAGCCCTGTCATGTAGTCCCAAACATGAATGTGACTCCTGTGGCAAAATGCACTATGTGTCAGCAATAGCACTTGCAATTTGCACATACAAAAAAAAGTCAGGAGAGACAACAGTGACACTCAATGTCAAGAACTGTCGCCCTTGAAAAAAGTAGCCTACAACTGGGTGCACCAAGCACGAGTCTTGTGTCACGCACTGCCTTCATATTTAGACACTCCCTAAAATTTTAATTTTATTGGAATCTATATTTTATACTATAACTGCCGAGTATTCAAAAGAACCGCCAGCAATTTAGACTGAGACAGAATTTCGACGTAATGCTTAGTCACGTCTACTGGACTGACTAAAGGGTATATGGTCACGTTTATTTAAAATGTGAGCATATATTCTGACTCGGGGTAATATTTTAACTGACGTGCTACGATATTCGTCAGATGTTGTCGAAATAAATCAAACCCATGCTGTAAATAGGTTGGCACAATGCATGGTTAATGCACAGTTCCTCTATCTGACTCCCTCGGCCCGGGTGTAAACGGTTTGTTTACCCGCAATGCTGTTCGAGACAAAAGTACGCTAGTCGTTTCCAGACCGGGGATAGAGGGACCGTGGTTAATGCTATAGTCAAAACGAGTCCCGAGTAGAGTCAAACATCGCTGCTACTGGTCTGACTAAATGGGCCATTAGTGTAACCATTTTGTATAGCTATATGTTACACCTTGAGATTAGAGTCTCCCTTGCAATTCAGTTTTTATCGAGTTTTTTTTAAAATAACTGTGCACATTTTACCTGTTCACACGATCTCTAAGCACCGACTTATGTTTTTGACTACTTATTTACTACACCCACTAAATAACGTAAATATACCATATTACTGTATTTTTCTGCTAAACAAATGATTTGTTTGGACTAACAACGTACAAACGTGTAATTACTAGTATTATAATCATTCGTGGCAAAAATGGGGAAGCAAGATTTGTAATTATGGTAGCCATTTTAGAAATAAACAATTCATATGACGCCCAATATACTTTGAGGTAATAGTATAACCATGGAGCTAAAACAAGATTATTTTACCTCCATGGTATAACCAACTAAATCTATGGTCGTGTGAATCTACTGTAAACAGAGTTAACAGTAAAACAAACTAACTGCAATGTCTTCTAGTGCGATTCAAACACAGACAGTTATTAGTAATGAATGAAGCATTTTAATACAGAATAAATATGCAGGCATCATGGGTAAAATAGTTTCACTGAATATATATATATAAATATATAAACAGAAAATAGTTATACGGCAACAAATACAGACGCAACGCAACACATAGATAGAACTCTGAGACATGGTGGTTTGTTTAGCTCCGTGCTCCGATCAATAGCTCCGAATTGAATCGTACGTGTATAGTCAAAGTTAACACAACACACATATCCTATGAAAAGTGACTAATAATATCTGATGTGCATATATAAAATGAGCGAAGTGTCCGGGCCCGCCGATTAATGAATATCATGCGAATACACTGATGTTATATTCTAATAAGAGGATCGATGCGTCGAAATGCACCCGAATTTATCAGCAATCATATTACAGAATATGTGCGTTGATTATTTCTGCTGTCCGTGCGGTCGTGAATTGATTAGCCTCTTCTCAACAAGAATCAATATTGCTATCTTGTTTCCCACGTCACAAATTTGGTGGGGTTTCTCAATTCTTCTCCTGTTATGTATAACATTGATTCAACTTTTTTGATTATAATAGTTTTGTCATTACTGCGTGAGTTTGTAAGCCAACACCAGTGGGCGCACGTCAAACACTAATGACAAGTTTACGTGATAACAAGCGCAGGTATCGAAGTAGTCTATTCCTGAATTTCAGAATTCTGAAGCTTCTCCATGGCAACATTTGTCAGACCACCGTTTGTATGACAATTACATACACCGTTTGCTTCTTCGTTCTTACTGCTGAATTTAACCAAATATGGACTGTTGGGAGGAGTTTTGAAGGATGTGATGTAACTTTTGCCCGCTTCGATGGCCTCATCTGCCGACATCACCTGCTCTAAGTTTCCATGACTACGTGTACGGAAGAGAAGTCGCGAGAAGATGTTGATGAGGAAGAACTCACAGATGATAAGAAAGTTGTAAATGTCTAAGAGGAAAAAAATATAAAAACATGTATGTTAAAAGCATTTTTTTCATTCAAGTTGAACATTGCATTTGTTTATAATACATCAAGATAAAATTACTGTAGATTTGAATTCATAATACTGACATAAATACACCTTTACATAAATACATATTCCTCTGGCAACAAAGCGCTTCTGTCGCGGAAAGGGTGCGATACAAGTTGTTCACATCGTCGATATACTAGTATATTATGTTGATATATATATCATCAATGAAAAATATTGTTTTTGAGATATATACTAAATATTAAATGATGACGGACTACATAAAAAAACAGTTAGAACGACACTGATATCACCCATCTACGTCATGACGTCACAGAAGCGGTCCAACGTCAGAGGGCGTGACTTATAGGAAATGGGTGCCAGTAGTCGACAACCCAAGATAATATTTTATTTACAGTATACGCGTAATACTGACATGAATACACCTTTACATCACTTTCACCTAGCTACTTCATGACGTCACAGAAGCGGTTCGCCGCGAGAGGGCGCTACTTATAGGAATGAGGGATATTCGACAACTCAAGATAATAATATACTTACAGTACACGCGTGCACGGTTATCTAACAGATCAGTGCATGTTATTACACCAGCATTAGATAGAGTAGTTAACACGCCCAGTTGAACATTGCCAAATATAAGGGTTAACTGAATGGATAAGAACTTGAACGTGATTTTATAGTCTTTTAACGGTTCCTTCGATATACCGTGTAAAATGCTGATAGCTTGGATGGCTGTAAGTGTCGATGTAATGGAAATAATGGATATCCACAAATACGGTTCGCCTATGCCAACCTTGAGAAACGAAGAAAACAGAAATCACGTTGAAATCACTTTTGATTTAAAAGGAAATGCACACTAACGCATTGTGAGCATTAAATAAATACTTCAAGTATAAAGTCTCGACCTACCACTCCTGGTGTAAATTTCCCATCAACCCACAGCACAACGGCAGCAAACAGCACAAGAGGACGGATAATTGCTACTTGTAAAACAGCTCGTCTCAACCACCGACCAGTTCGTCTGAAATATATTGGTATTATCTCTTCAAATTTTCAACATTGAAACAGACGTGACGATTTCTATTCCATTGATCATGTGGTGTGGTAAGTAATCCAAGGACCATTTTGTCAATGACATGTTTTGCAAGTACAATAATGTTATGTTACCAGGCAAACCATGTACCGGATGTGTGAGATGAACGACGGGATGGAGGGTGTAGTGATAACAAAGAAACACATTTTGAAATACTGTAGATTGCTTCATTTCTACTTGGAATTTAGTTTCGCAATTTTCGCTGAAGGAACACTAGTGTATCTATGGGAGCGGTTTTTACATGAAATGTGAACTCGCGTTGCGTTGACGACGACCACCACCCTTTAAGTTATGTATTATGATGTATTTTGTTGGAAAAGACGTTATGTGTAAAATAGCTCTACTTTTCAAATGTTTTGCTCAAATTGTTGGTCACGGAAAGATCAATACAACTTTTTCATAAAATTGCGTCCCTAGCAACGATACTCTTCTGTGACGTCTAAATGATGTAAACGGTGAAAACAATGTCGTTCAACACACGCAAAGTAATATCTACTCAACACGACACTGTGGCTGGTTATGTGGTCGTTTGTAATATATTAGTAGTATATCTCTAAAAGCATTAAATTTTACTAACAGATGATTACTAATCAAACGAATATCACGTGGACGCCCTTTCTGTCACCACCTGCGTCACGGAAGTTTTTTTCGATGCTAGAGGGCGTGACTTGTATTGCAGGGTGGATTTGTATTAATCCGTTGAATGTATATACTCACTCAGTTACTGTGACCGATGGTATGCACAAACAACAACACAACAGTGGCAATGTAGTGATTTTCATCTCTTTATTTCTCAGTGTTTGGTGCATTGCATCCGATCCGCCATAGTAATCAATGATTAGTGTGACAAACATGTATAAAGTTACGGAAAGATAACTGTAGAGAAAAAAAAAGAAAAAAAAAACATTTCAAAAACTTGTTGGCTCCATTTTAACGATTGTCTCTCTAATATTATCATGGTTTCGGTTCATTTTGTAGAAAGAGATAGATAAGTGCGTGATTGCAATAAATGCATTACACGCGTTTTACTTACATAGATGCTGTAAAGTTTGTCATCATTGCAGCACGTGGTATAAATAGAGAAATACAACTTGTGATACTGAATACCTATATATGAAAATAAATTGAAAAAATTACTTCCGGTTTTAGAAAAAAAAATCTTTTTAAATAATCGAACTTATCGTACCAGTATCCGACACTAAATTTACTAAGAATTAGTGATACATTGCAGTGTGTTTTGTCACATAAATTACATTCTACGTGTGGGACTACATGACAGGAATATGTATCCATTTTTTCTATAAAATGGCATTCAGGAAATGTAATGCTCCATTCCGCTGTCAACCATGCCCGGTCGAACAAAATCACTAGTGGAATCGCATCCGATCGTGAATGAATCTCGGCAACGGCTTTGGCCTCATCCCTGCGTGAATAGTAGGCTCACTCGTGAAATGGGGTCGTCCCCGTTTTGTTCTTCAGCCCCAGGTGAGATTTTCATAAACCCCTCTATTGTCATTTTAGTTTGTACGTTGTTTTGAATAACACGTTGTGTACTTACCGGGTATAACCCCAATACCCATATCATTTTATTCCGTCTCAATTTAGCCGGTATCTTGTTTCTTACATAATATACCGATTCAGCAAACAGGATTGTTGTTATCACTGTCAATACAGAGGCAACCACAAGTAGTATTTTGTGGAACGTTAGGGATCCTGAAATATAGTTAATAAATGCAATTGGTTTAATCACGGTTACTCGTAACCGTGGTTTAACGCGTATAGAACGCATGCGCAATGCCCCGCGAAGACCCGAACCTCAACAAAGAAGAGAAAATTTACCCCTATAAAACAACGTCTGTATCTAGGGAATAATTAAACTCAAAACAGTGAATAAATCACAACAGACCACATCAAAAAACTAGTAAAGTTAACAAAGATAGTATGAATGGCGTGTTACTTACCATGTATGACTTGATAGACGTCCGGAATTTCGTTGTCTGGGCAGCTGCTTGTGTTGTTGGACATAGTGGCTGTTCTTTACCAATACTCAGGCAAAATGCTTGATGAAAACTGTAAAAAGATACGGATATATTCCTGAGTTATATACGCGCATACATAACAGACTATTTGGTATTGGTAATGGCAATAGCCAGTTGAACGTTATTGGTTCCTACGACGTTAGCCATCTTGAGACAGCGATACAGTAAGCCTTTTCGTGTCTGTAAGATGTACTCACAGGAATACGTGACGAAATGTTCGTCATAGTTTGACACTGACAAAAGAATGCGCTAACGAGATTAAATATATTCAACTTTAACAATACTTCAATAGTATGTACCGGTATTATTTCCTTCAAGAATCAGTGAACCGGTGAATTTCACAATATCCGCTAAAATAGATATTTTTTCTCAGCACAGTACGTTGGGGGTATTTGACGAGAAATTAATTGCTGGATTAACGATAAGTAAAATCGCCAATTTATCATTGTTATCTCTGTGCATACTGGTTGAACGTACTAGTATACAAAACAGCAACGTATACAGCAGCAACAAAACAATTCAACAACCACAAGGGACAGCAGTACAATACTTATTGTTGATGCCACAACCTCCACCCTACACCGTACCTGCATTATAGAAAAGGTTGACGATTTACCTAAATAAGGAACACGGTTGTTTGTAAAACTTAAAAAGGCAATTTTGCAGCAACTGGCAACAAAAAACAAATATAAAGTGTGTTTTTTTTCATAAAAATAGAGCAATTAATATTATTCATCTGAATTTCCCGATAATTCATGGACAACATACGTAAAGTCGCCCTAGCATACTGGTTGAACGTATACAAATCGGCAACCACCAAATGCAATTCAACAACCATAAGTGACAGCGGTACAATTGATATTGTTGATGCCACAATCAAGAAGCAACCTCCACCTCACCCGTCACTGTAATATAGAAAAATGACGGCGATTTACCTAAATACGCGACAGGGCGGTTTGTTCGTCTATTATCAATTATAGATTCAGTCAAATTCGCCGATTTTTTTTTATCTGGGGACAAACAAAAATGAAAATGTTGTAGCAACTGGGAATAAAACCAATATAAAGTAATTTTTTTCATAAAGCATAATATTACTCATCTGGATTTCCTAATAATTTGTGGAGAATATATGCACAAACGTATATTTTCTATTTACTAGTATCCATTTATTGTGCGAAATAAGCTGGAAGTGTTCGTACCACGATTGTGGTGTAATTAAAAATGGCATAAAAAGTTGTAAAAGTCAATGCAATCTATTGATTTATAGTAAATAGTGGAGCAGTCCAGTTCCTCACATCGATATTATCGCCAAAATGGCGCGATCTCTAAACTGAAATTCAATAATTTGATCTTTGTCGTAACACAGTGTTCGCCACGTGAGCTTCGCGGTCTTTCGCGGTGTCGGAGTAATCACACAGTTCCCATGGCAACAATATGGTAATGTAATATCACACCTAAGCAACCATTGTATGAGGTGGCACGTAACAGCATTATTATCGCATTAAAAAGAAATTTAACATTTGCAGTTGTTATCATTTGTTACAGCGTATGACAGTTTATCAGGGTCCAAAGCTGACAAACTAATAAATATTGTCCTTAATTACAATTCATGATATCAGAGATGCGTTCACTAGTTCAACTACGTTGTATTTTGTTTGTCGCACTTATTATGACCACACCCCGCCCCTCTGGTTGATCTGCAGCAAAGGGCCTAACAGGAGACACGGTTGTTCACGGTATGTATGCGGGAGCCTTATTTTAGCGTCCCACACATCGTTCTACGTTGTTAGAAGTCAAACTTTTCACCCGTCGGGCGACTCGAACATGAACCGAACATTATTCGTGTCGGCCTGTCTCATGACTGTCGACAATAACTGCTAATAACGGACAGTAAAAAGCAATATCCCCGGAGGAATTGCGAGTGATGTCCAAAAATGTAGTACAATGTGCATAAGGTAAATACATACTGTAAAATGGTTAATTATTCACTGGGTTTTAATTTGGATTATTTCGCTGACTGGAAAATGCGCTAAATTAAAACCCAGTGAATATGTAAAATTTAGCATAAAACACATTATCTAAATGATAAAACCGTGAATTTAAAACCCACTGAATATGCCTGAAATGGTAAATCAGTGAAATTTAAACCCAGTGAAAATTAGTCATTTTACAGTAGTTCAACTATAACACTTTACTTAACCCCAGAACCTGACTCCTTTAATGTCATGGTGTTCTTACGTACATGGACGCGGACGTGGCTCAAAACAGAAGACGTAACTCATACACGTATTGGCTAGTGTATTGTCAGGGTCTTTTCATGTTGAAAGATAGAACCTAACACGTCAAAGCTGGTCAATGTACACCGCTACGAGTCGCCTATATGTCCCTATACAATGTAAACACCTCGATGAATGTTAGCCATATCCTCAATTGGCTAAGACACGGTGTTGACTTCCTTATTTCAAAATTACTAGTTTGTGAACACTGAAGGATAAAAAAAAAAAGTTTACAAAATGACTCGGTTACACTTTTGATCACACGCGGTTTAGTGATTTTCGCCCGATAGAGCTTTGCCAAATGATCGCGCGCATTAGATACGAAAATATGCAGCGTTTTTATCGACACTTTGCATTCAGCCTTTCAAGTATAATACAGGTATCTGATGCGACATTAATTCACACATCTACAGCCAATTAAATCTCTGAACTCTCGCTTTTACATTAATACCTGTCATCCTGGTCACGTACTGGTCGAGCCATTTTACTTATAAACAAATCCAAGATCCCAAATCCCTTTTTACATAACATTTACACCGTTAGTTTTAAAAAATCAGCTACTTGAGTAAATACAACAGGAGCAAGAGCACATTGTAGGACGTGTAGCAGACTGCAGTAAATACAAGTAGACAGACTTACGTACCGTGAATGGTCAGGAACTGAGCGTTTTGTCACAATCCAAACTTTTTATCCGCGCCGAGAGAATGTAACGAATGTGACAGCACTTCGGTTTTTATAGCAAAGATTAAAATCACCATTATAAATAATATAATATATTAGCCGACGTATTTATAACGATGTGGTAGAGAAAATTCTTACTGTTTAACAGTTACATTCTTTCACGTTTTCTGTCTCTGAAGTTTCAAATATACATACTATGTGAATTTGATCAATTATAGTTTATGTTAATGGTGCAGATATCGTCGTTAGAAAATTTCATCCATACCATATCGAGATTTATTTTTGCGTGTATTACACCGTTATCCAGGTACGCGAGATTGACAGTTCTCTTCGAATTCCCCAATCAGAGATATCACTCAAACACTAAAAATAACCCATACTAGATATAATCACAGTGACTTTTTAAAGCCTTCTTTCGGATTTATAAAACACACACAGGAATTTTAACAAATACACAGTTATGTTTTAATCAATCGCAACTAAGCTCTCTCTGTAACCAATCACAACTAAGCTCTCTCTGTAACCAATCACAACCAAGCTCTCTCTGTAACCAATCACAACTAAGCTCTCTCTGTAACCAATCACAACTAAGCTCTCTCTGTAACCAATCACAACCAAGCTCTCTCTGTAACCAATCACAACTAAGCTCTCTCTGTAACCAATCACAACTAAGCTCTCTCTGTAACCAATCTCAACCAAGCTCTCTCTGTAACCAATCACAACTAAGCTCTCTCTGTAACTAATCACAACTAAGCTCTCTCTGTAACTAATCACAACTAAGCCCTCTCTGTAACCAATCACAACTAAGCTCTCTCTGTAACTAATCACAACTAAGCCCTCTCTGTAACCAATCACAACTAATCCCTCTCTGTAACCAATCACAACTAAGCTCTCTCTGTAACCAGTCACAACAGATTCCTCAATTTTACCAATCACAACACATTTATTAATACCGTGACAGTCACTACCTAAAAGCGGTACCGTTAATCAACAGTGTCCAGGCTTCTTTGCATGTGACCATACTTCCATAGAAAGTATGTGCGTGTACTCACCCAGTTCTCGGGACACATTTGATTGACAATATAACGATCAGGCTATAAAATTGAATAAACACCATAACGGTTTACCTTGAAGTATGCGGGGCTCCGCGTCGAAAACCATAAATTTGACAATTCTGGCCAGGCGTGACTCTCGCTACTAGCAGGGTGTCGTCACAGAGTAAACACTATTGTGGGTAAAAGTTGACCGTACTTGTTTGTGTCCACTTCAATTTCACATTTGTACATACATTTGTATTTGACATTGACCTTGCGGGATATACCTGTACTTAGCACACGTTTCTCATTGTAATGCAATACACAAGGTAAATATTTCAGTTAAAATGTGTGTTTTTTATGGTTGACCATTGATCAGAACAGCCATGGAGTTACAACCCAATAAACAGTGTCACTACAGTGACAATAAACTAGCTTCTGCCATGGACATATTAACAGTGTCCATGATTCCTGCTATTACCACTTTAGTTACAATCATAGATACAACTCTGACTCTCCCTGTAACCATGGAACTATAAACCCCTTATAGTTCCATGCTGTAACCAATCACTACTACACTCTTTCTTTGACCTTTAACCAATTACAAAATTGTTACATGATATTATAGTAAGTAACTGTCTTTATAGTAAATAACAGTCCTTCTGGCCTAATATTTTTTCCTAAATAAAATGATAATGTATTATAAGAAATATGATTCAATCATTTTAGTTAAAAACAAACAAAACGTTAAGCCATGGGGACTGTCGACAGTATAAGCATGGAGGTAATTTTTACCTCCATGACTGACAAGCAGCTCGAGAGATCATAGTCAAGGTTACATATACCGGTTCACTTAGGTGGAGCATGTTAGTACCTTCTATGGGTTAAGCATACCACCATGAGCGGAGTTACAGACTCAAAAATACACCATCTGGACCATGATAATCTAATGGATGTCCATAACAAAGGGGCATCGTCAATAAGAAATACCTTGACACTGTCATGGATAAGCAGTGAACAGGCGATTTAAACAAAGATATAATTGCAGTCAAAAATAAAAAAAAATATGTGTCTACTCATCCAGTTATGGGAATACTGTTGATTGACAAAGTTTGGATCCCTAATTGAATAACCAATATAACGGTTTACCTTGAGTTAATTGGGCTCCGTGTCAATACCATATACCTTGTGACCATACAGAACCGGCAGCAAGACGTTCAATGCACTTCCTACCAAAACTGCAAGCTTTATAGACAGCCCATGCTTACGCGAAGAACACGTCTGCTGATTGGTCCCGATAATGACCTTTTAGAAACAAAGTGTGAATAATACACCTGGACCCATGCAGTTTTAATTAAAGACACTTGAAGTGCTGTAGGCAACTATCGCCTAGCATTGTTAGTAAAGTCTAAAGTCAACAAAGATGTTGAAATTGTTTATTTTTGGGAATTATAAACAATGATAATTAAGAAACACAAAACCGAAATTTGAATAATCCAGAGTAACAGCCAAGTTGACCTTCAGTTGAAGTTTTAATTATTTAATAAGGTGGCAGACGTTTTGCACCACAATTTCAACATAGTTACATGGCCCATATGCTCACAAATACGACTATGTATATTTACCTCGCTTGGAAATCATAAAAGTAACTACACAATTCTCGCTAGAAAACTATTTTTACCTCCATGCTAGAAGCTTATCTACAACCATCGGAGGGGGGGGGTCCATCTAATCTGAGGGGATTACCATACACATCAATCAGCTTAAAAGCTCCAGCATTATAATAACATGAACAAACAAACAAGTCATTCACTGCCGAATCATTTAGCTACACGCTTGGACCTCCATGCAACAACCCCACCCAACGAACACCGTCGTGTACACATGCAGTATTAGGGAAATATGCTCAACAATACTGTGAAATAATTTATTTTAGCTGGAACATGGAGCTCCATGGCTGGAATTAATTTTCACTAAAAAGACATTTTGAGTGTATTACATGGAGTTTAATTTCACTTATTTTTGACGAGTTGAATGTAAAACATAGACAAAAAGATATATTCGCTGGATTTTATGTTCACTGAATCATTCCTTCAGAGAAAATAGCGAAAATTAATTACAAGCAAAAATAAAGTATTTTACAGTATACTACATTAACAATATTCGCATTACAGTGTTTATAATAGTATAGTAGAAACTAGTAAACGATAAAATGATGTAGAGCATCATAGCATTTAGATTTTTCTAGTTCAATGATCATACGGTAAAACACGTCTATTTAGTTAGCATGTCATTTTAGCTAATTTAGCTAACCTGTAATTTCGCTAATTCAAGATGTCGCTGATTTAGAATGAAGTATATTCTCACAATGAGATTGTTGGCATTTTAGCTAAATTAAGATTTCGTATATTCATGCATTGAGTTAAATTCGCTAAAATAGCATGTAGCTATTTCAATGTGTTTTACAGTAGTCTTTAGTTAACTCTGCACAAACTTCAAAATGACGAGTGACCTAACCACTTTAAAATCGCTTTCCAACGAGCATTACACACATATAATGGGAAGTACATACCTTTATTCACAATTCCGTATTTCAATACAAAATGTTATAGTTCGGGTGTATTCGAAAAATGTATTGTATTTTTTGTCACTATTAAACTAAAAAAAATGTTCATGTTTGAGCCCCATGCCCGAAGACAGACAGAGAGACAAAGAATATAAACAAATCGACTTTCACGTACGCTCATATCGTGTTCTATTGTAGCACAGTCCCTCTGTGATTGTTGAAAGTCAGTTGATGAGCATTTTGGGGGTGGGTGGGGGTTGTGCACTGATCGAAGGTCTAGTAGTAAATGATTTGTTTGTTTGTTCGTTGTATTATAATGCTGAACAATAGAAACAAAATGAACCACTGCATGGAAGCATGGTAATTTAAATAAACATTATCAGATGCAATGCACATATACATAGCAAACTCCATTATGCAGCATCAGCTCAAAATCGGGCTATCTAAAAATGTGTTTTATACCAGTAGGTCTGACCATTGACCTTGGAACAATTGAGATGACAATACACGATCACTAAGCATCGAAACATATTTTGACCACGTGTCAAACCCACCAGCCAATGAGACTCTGGTAGTTTTCAGCAAACCAAACAATCAGTTTAAAATTGTGCATCAAAGACACATCCACGTGCAGAAGGGATATTTGTCGCGTGAGGGGGGGGGGGTTGTTAGTCGTCTATTATTGTCGAATTTGACAGCATGGTTACTGATACCGTGTTGACAATAAAACCATGTACCTTCAAACATCTTGTAAGTACCTTCCATGCTTAAACCAACCACAGTCCCTCTATCAGAGGAACCAACTAACTAGTACATTTTGTATACCGTCGCAATGACATCTAGGTCAATTGAAACACAGCCAGATAATAACAATGAATAGATACAGAATAAATATGTAGAAAATAAATAAGTAAATAAGGTCGTACGACTGTGGTCGTGCTTTATTTCAGAATGCGATTTCACTGAATACGACTAGTCATAAACAAAACGTAGTTACACGGATACAATGTATAGAATACAACAGAACAAACAGATACAACTGTGCATATTTATATATATATGAAAAATTGTCATTCCAGCTCATCAGTTGGCTTAATATTACACCCAACGGATCGTATTTCTGGGAAAGATTGTCATTTTTGTCCTGATTTGTAGGAATCTGGAAAACGCGTTTCATTTATTTTATTATCACGCGTGCGCCAGCTGACTGTGGTTACGACTAATATTATACATGTAGTATGCAAATATACGATAGGGAGTATACACTGATACCACTTTCTAATAAAACTAAACGTGTGTTTGGATTGCGTTTAAATACAGCTGGATTTGTCTTACAGTTCTGATTAATGTATTTATAAATATATAATACACTTTGTTCTGCACTCATGTTACAGTGGTTTGATTTTTTTCTGTCTCCAAACCAAACGCCTGAGTGAGTGTTCGTACGATCGTGAATTATTTAGCCTATTATTTAGCCTGATCTAAAACCAATAATGTTGTCATGGTTTCCGCGTCACAAAATTGACAGGGTTTCTTCTCTCCTTCCCTCCTCGGCTTTTGAGTCCTGTCATGTGTTATATTGATTCAACTTTTCTTATTATAAACACGGTTGTTAAAAAAGACAATTGAGTCTGTAATCAACGCCAGAGGGCGCATTTCAAGCAATAATGTTACGTTTTGCGATAACGATCGTTCATATCCAAGTACCAGCAGTCTACTTCTGAGTTTCGGATTTCTGAATTTGCTCCATGGTAACATTTGTCATACCACCGTTTGTATGACAATTACACACACCGTTTGCTTCTTCGTTCTTACTGCTGAATTTAACCAAATATGGACTGTTGGGAGGAGTTTTGTAGGATGTGATGTAACTTTTGCCCGCTTCGACGGCCTCATCTGGCGACATCACCTGCTCCAAGTTTCCATGACTACGTGTGCGGAAAAGAAGTCGCGAGAAGATGTTGATGAGGAAGAACTCACAGATGATAAGAAAGTTGTAAATGTCTAGAAGAAAAAAGATGTAAATACACGTTTAATAAAAATAACTTTTTTTCATTCAAGTTGGACATTGCATTTGTTTATAATACACCAAGATAAAATTACTGTAGATTTAAATTTATAATACTGATATAAATACATTTCTTCGGCAAAAAGCGCTTCTTTGGCGAAAAGGGTGCGATAAAGGTTGTTCACATCGTCCATATATTATGTTGTTACAAGTATATGGTCATCAAAGAAATTAATATTTTGAGATATTGACCAAATTAAAAATGACAAACGACAAAACAGCTACTGTTATCAATTCAAGTTACGACATTGCTTTCACCCATCTACGTCATGACGTCACGGAAGCGGTTCGCCGCTTGGGGCGCTACTTATAGGAAAGTGGGATATTCGACAACTCAAGATAATATACTTACAGTACACGCGTGCACGGTTGTGTAACAGATCAGTGCACGTTATTACACCAGCATTGGATAGAGTAGTCAGCAGGCCCAGTTGAACATTGCCAAATATAAGGGTTAACTGAATGGATAAGAACTTGAACGTGATTTTATAGTCTTTTAACGGTTCCTTCGATATACCGTGTAAAATGCTGATAGCTTGGATGGCCATAAGTGTCGATGTAACGGAGACGATGGATATCCATAAATACGGTTCGCCTACGCCAACCTTGGGAAACGAAAAAACAAAACAAATCAGGTTGAAATTACTAAATACGTATTGTGAGCATTGCCAATCACTTTTAAAGTACAACATGTATAAAGAAGCGACTGAACCTACCGCTCCTGGTGTAAATTTCCCATCAACCCACAGCACAACAGCAGCAAACAGCACAAGAGGACGGACAATTGCTACTTGTAAAACAGCTCGTCTCAACCACCGACCAGTTCGTCTGAAATATATTGGTTATTATGTCTTTAAATTTTCAACATTGAAACGGGTTGGCTGTTCTGGCTTACAATCATATAGTCTGGAGAGCTGTGTGTGAACATGGCAGTACAAGTACGTACATGATGTGTGTGTGTGTGTATGTGTGTGGGGGTAGTGATAAATAAACATGTTTTAAAACTGACGCATTTAGAATAATTACTCAACTGGACTCGACCCCATTATTGTCATTATTGATGTGGTTTGGCTCTCTTACACGGTGACTGTGTTTAGCTGTGAAGTCGCCCGTCATTTGTACGATACTAAATCATTCGAAATATTAATTTTTCATTGACTGAAGATCACACTGGTCAAAAAAATATCACGTGAACTCCTATTTCGTCACGATCTACTACATGGAATCGCTTCGTCGTTGGATGTCGTGACTTGATAGAAAGGTGTTTTGTAGAGTAGCTCTTCGTTAAAGGGCGGCAGTCGTCGCGCCGTGCATGTCCGACATTTGTGTTGATAAACATTGATTTTCCCACAATCCAATGCGCTTTTCTAATGAAATCACGAGTACAAGTTTTGCCCTGTGCACCACTTTCACTAATTACCACCGGCGACTCCTTCGATACCTTCTAAACACCGAAACAAAATACTTAAAGGGCGGCAGTCGTCGCGCCGCGTCCTGTTCGATATGAGACTCATAGCGACGTACACAACATGAAATTCGAACACGCGCTGCGCGACGACCACCGCGCTTTAATTAAAGCATGGAGGTATAAAGCTCATACCTCCATGATTAAAGCTTTGTAACATCTCAGTTTGTACTAGTTGGTGTGCACTACAGTCAAAATCGCCATTTTTGTTTTTGTTTATACTAGTATGAAAACCACATCTCGCGCATGCGCGGCGCGGCGACTGCCGCCCTCTAACCCGTGGAATGTATATACTCACTCAGTTACTGTGACCGATGGTATGCACAGACAACAACACAACAGTGGCAACGTAGTAATTTTCATCTCTTTATTTCTCAGTGTTTGGTGCATCGCATCCGATCCGCCATAGTAATCAATGATTAGTGTGATAAACATGTATAAAGTTACGGAGAGATAACTGTAAAAAAAAACCAAAAAAATGCATTTCAACAACTTGCTGGCTCCATTTCACCGGCAATTATTGTCTCTCTAATATTATCATGGTTTCGGTTCATTTTGTAGAAAGAGATAGACAAGTGCGTGATTGCAATAAATGCATTACACGCGTTTTACTTACATAGATGCTGTAAAGTTTGTCATCATTGCAGCACGTGGTATGAATAGAGAAATACAACTTGTGATACTGAATACCTATATATGAAAATAAATTGAAAAAGTTACTTCCGGTTTTACACACAATTTACGACACCGTAATTTTCTTTGATGCTAGCGGCAAAAAACGTCAATGAAATATATTTAAATAATATCTCTCTTTTGGGACTACATCATGCCCCGTGGAACACAGGCACGTGTGGATCATATCTAAGGTTTCCACGAAATCTCATCCGTTAGTGAATACACCTGTGGGGCCACCTGTGTATTGGGGTTTGTCATCGTCATTGTGCCTGTTGCTAAGGTAAGATTTCAATCATGTACTAATGGGTCTGGTGGACAAACACTACGCTACCGGTGTATCGGTTGTCAAGACTATGCTACCGAGTGGCGCAACTCGGAGGCGAATCTGGAATAATTTTTGGCCACCGTCTCCACTTTATTGATAGCGACTGTAAGTAAATCCTTGCCAAAAGATGACGAGTTCGGATAAAACATGAAATTGAAGTAATAATGGCATCATTCCATCGTACCGACAAGTCTAACAATTCTTATTATACATCCAGTACACAGTATTTTTAGTTGAGTCGAATCATATACTAACTATACAAGGCAGAAATTAATACCTCGATAAAACCTGTCAACAAACAAGCTGCTCTCTGATTGGTCTGATTGTTAGGTGTTTGGGCTGGGTATCCAATCAGACACAGTCTTGTATCGTGACTAGTAAGTATCTTCGCATTGATTCAGTATTTGTGATATGTCAACCTAGGTACCAGCTAACTATTACACAAATCTTCTAAGACTGACAATTACCACACGATAAGACATTCCTCTCTATTTAGCAGCATTTTTTTACTTCATTACTTTGAATAACTCAATATGGTATACTTACTGGATATAAACCCAACACCCATACCAATTTATTTCGTCTCAATTTTGTCGGTATCTTGTTTCTTACAAAATATACCGACTCGACAAACAGGATTGTTGTTATTACTGTCAATATAGGAGCAATAACAAGTAGTACTTTTTGCGCCGTTGTGGATCCTGGAAGATGATATAAAAATACAACTTGGTAAACGCGTGCAGTACGCATGCGCAAAGCGCAGACGCTAACCGAGACCTCCACAAAAAAGAAAAAAAAATCACCCCAAAAAACAACGTCTGTATCTGGGCCTGACTAAACTCAAAACAATGAATGCATAACAACAGATCGTATTAAAAAACTAGTAAAGTTAAAAAAAGTGTCTACCTACCATGTACGGCGTCATACAAATCCGGAATTTCGTTGTCCAGGCAGCTTGTATTGTCGGACATGGTGTCTGTTCTGTTAGATACTAACACTGAGACGGAATGCTTGGTGAAAACTGTAAGAGATACAGATATATCCATGTTTTATATAGGAACTGCAATAATATGGTTATATAATATTCCACCAGTATAATGTCAATGACAATCTCACATAGCTCGCTAAACAGGAAGTAGAATTATGGCAGGAACAAACAAACACAAAAGTCACGGAGCTCTAGTTATGCGCATCAAGGTCGACAACAAATCAAAATACACTGGTACACGTTTGTTTTTTATCCATGTTCACATAATTTTTACAAATAAACCTATTTTTAATAAACTTACATAAATAAATAATAACATAAGATGACTGAATAGCAATGAATGCCAACATAACACCACGCACGAGATACGTTCGCTCGCAAAGCTTCAGTCACAATCGAAATATCTATCCCAAGAAATTTAACCTGTCTATCATTTCTCCTTAAACCATACCCGAACTCTCATAAAATAAAATACACTATCATAAATATCTGAAGAGGCTGAAATATCGCCGTGTCGTCTCAAAATCAAAGTGTTTTTAGATGTGTATCGAACATTATGGCGATGTTTATGACTTGTGACTTCAAAGATTTCCGATTTGTCATACACGTACACAGTACAGAAGCATATACTCGTAAGCTTTTTGCTTCATTCATGAGTCATGTCATGTCATGTCAGTTTTACTACAATTACAGGTTTTTTTTCAAGGCCTACGAGCGTTGGGGCTACCGTCTCGTTGGGGGAGGTCGCCGCTGCAACGGTGTCCACTGGCAAACAGAATAGATACTTAAACACATTTACACACAAACGTTTATAGCGTCCAACGGCTGTCCCATGTACGGTGCAAGCACAAACTGCTCGCACGGACGCCGATCCTTATTTATTTCCCAAACTGAGAAAAAAAACACGCAAACTATATTAGGCTAGCCATTTGAAAGCTTGGACGATGTGGGACTCGCCAGTTCCACGGGACCCCATTTCAGACAGTGTGGAGGGACTTTGATCACAGTCATTGTGACCGTCGTTCTGTTATTGAACCCAACTTAACGTTTTGTCGTACGCGATAGGGTGAATCACGTAGTGTGATGTAATGTGCGTCAAAGTAAGTCACTGACCTAACAGCCATATCTGCCGCAGGACTGTGTATCTACGTGTATCTATATTTTTTTATGTGCGCATATTTTGCAGTGACAATATTTCGTGTCAAAATCTGTTTACAATTAATCGTTTTAGTATTAGCCAACGTTATGTGAACTTTTTTGGTTCACTGCCAATCTGTTTTTTTTTTATATAGAAAAACGGTAAAATAATATGAATACGATACCATTTTAGGAATGGTTTTCTCGTTAAACCACAATCAAATAAATGTAAATTTTCAATATTCCCATACATCAAAACGTCTTATGTCGAGGGTAATTTTGAAATATTGAGATATATCCTTGCTATATGAAACAACGTGAAATGTAATAAAAGAGAAAAAAATTCACTCAAATTTTGTATATCGATTTTACTCCGGACTGAGTACTTTCAATTCATTTTCATTATCCTTGTAACATGACATATCAAATACGTAAAATGAAAACATGACAATTATTTTACTGTGTAGCGTTACTCAGTTTGGTAGATAAACACCCTAAGATTAAACTTTATTAAATATTCATATTTGACGACAGAGTGTATTGTTTTATCAGGAACCAAGGAATTTGACCAAATCTGCTAAAATTTATACTGGATATTGCCAGGAATTATGATATCACTGATTCAGTCAAATTAGCTACAGCTAGTATAACATGCATTGCATTATGGGAGAGGAAATTAATTAAGAGTCAGGCACGCAAAAATAATTGCCAACTTTCTGTCAAACTCACATAAATCAGCCTGTGTCGCAATACACAAAGACGAAGTCATATTGCCGCGTACTAGATTACGGCTACTTGAGAACAAAGTGACCAGGGTTCATCCACGAGTGATTGCTTTCAAATGGAAAATTATCCCTCCCTCTGTCCGACTTCTCTCTTCACGGGAACTAGTACAAGTACACGAATATTGTTGTCAGCAATTTTCAGTAATATTCACAATCAGTCTGGCGGACAACTAGGAGAAGGCGAAGCATTGTTCAAATTACGCTGAAAGCGTGAAAGTTGCTACATATGCACTACTGTGAAATACTGAAGGAATAATTCAGTGAAAATAAAATGCAGCGAAAATACCTTTTTTCCTATATTTAACATTCAACTCGTCAAAAAACAGTGAAAATAAATTCCATACAAAAACACCCAAAATGTGTTTTCAGTGAAAATTAATTCCAGCTAAAATAAAGTATTTTACAGTATTTATTGTAGGCATTTAGGTTTATAAAAAACAGTACTAGGAAAACATTTTGAATCAACCAATTTTAAATTGCAAAATGATACGAAATAAACAAATTTATTTTCTTTTGAATTTTATTTTCACTACGGGTAGGAGACGACATTTTCAACGAGTCGGGTCTACTGACCATGATGCAGATGCAGCGACCAATACGTTACCGGTGGTTAATCTATTTTCAGATGAAATGAGACAATTAATTCCTCATGGAAACCAATGGTAAACTCCTTAACACGTCATTTTCATTCATGTTTGGTAAATCCATTATGCGTAAAATCAAATTTAAATAACTATTTATGTACATGTAGTAGCCAACTACATAAACGTCAACCTTAACAATAAAGCAGTCGAGTTCTTCGCATCGATATTCTCACCAAATGGCGTGGTATCAAACAATATAAATGTTAAATACAATCATTCGACTCGTGTTTGAATACTATAGTAGTATTTCTTTCTTGGTCGTGCTTGAGTTCCATGTCCTCGGACACAACTAACAGCGTAAGTTTTGTAAATTACTCTACGTAGCACCAACTGCAATATATGGGTATCCGTGTCTAGCAACGTCACACCAAGGCAACCATTTTATGGGGTGGCAGGTATTATTATCATATTAAAAAATCATTTCATATTTGCCGTGCTTATCATTTTATTACAGCGGAGGGTGGTATGTTAGTCTCTAAAATACTAACCGACAAAAATTGACAATTGTCATTAACCATGACAACCATTTCAACTATTCTGTTGGTAGTTGATACCACTATCACATCCCGGTGGTTCTAACTGCGTCACTAAGGCACCTGGAAATCAACTGAGTGATCGGCAAGGTATTTATTCCGTTGTTTCATCGAAATGCTCGAGAAAGGCTTTAACTACCTATACAGCTGATTAAAACCTGTATCTGTGACATCGTGAGGACATCGTAGTACACCGTGCTTATCAAAATACAATTATTGTGCTATGTATAAAGTGTTTTTTTTCAAAACTCTTACTGGTACGACTTTTATATATAATTACACTACACCCGTACTCAAATATTTAATGTGTGACGTCATCATGTTAGCGTTTGGTATCGCACTGTCTCAACTGTTGACAATGATCGCTGATAACGGGTGATAACAAGTATTTAAATCGATAGCAAGTAGTTCACGAAGTTCACGTACATACGGCAAAGTTTGCGTTTAATCTGAGTACGCTATGCAACTTTTACCTGATAACAAGTTGTCTCTGTGTTTTTACGCACGTGGATGCTGTATGTGGCTTAAAACAGGAGCCGTGACACATATTGGTTGATTTTGTATACCCGAGTTCCATCCATATTGAAAGATGGAGCCTCATTGGTCGACGTCATATTGAAAGATGGAGCCTCATTGGTAGACGTCATAGGTAGACCGTCATGTGCCGCATACACCGATAAACTATATGTATGTACGGTAAGATACGATACAATTAAAACAATACGACACAGGAAACAAAACGTAATTGTATATAAAAAATAACTTAACATGTCCAATAAGTGCATGCGTACAACGTTATAAATCCTTAAAAAATGTTTAATTGAAAACTACTACATGATGAACACAAATTTATATTGACGTAAATAATATATTTATAAAAGTTTAAGTTTAAGTGATCGAAGCAAATATTTGATCAAGTTTCACGAGCGTTTAGACTGGCTCAGCCGTGGCAATTTAATATTTATTTTTCTTAAATTGTGGTCTGACGGAAAACGCGTCAACGCGGAAGATTTTACAAAATCGTTCTAAAGGAATTATCATATAAAACAATAAAATTACCACGACTGGACCAGTTTAATGAGCGTTCTTCAATCAGAAAATATTATTTAAAACCGTTTTCATCATGACTATGTGAAAGTTCTGAATTTAAAGTTGTCCGTCACCATGACTGCATTAGAATACACGGAAATTACAAAAATGCGATGTGTATCAGCCGCATACTATTGTTATGGGTCTACGCCGCGGTGTTGGCTGCGTGGTGCGTTTCAAAATTTTACATGCTGAAAAAAAATTGATGAATGATAGTATGGAACCTATAAGTAAGGAATTTAAAGCTGGATGCCCCTCAAGCTGAATCGGAACAGTGCGATACGGTGTCGATTGCGTGGGAGAAAATTGTCGCTTTGCGCACACTGAATACAAGACGAAAAAAAAAAAAGTTCGTCATTATCTACGACACGGTTTTCCTTTTCATCACAGGTGGTTGATAGAGGTGCCGTTGTCTAACTCCTTCGTGACTGCCATTCGATGTGTGCCGTTTAATTGGTCGTAGGCAGTTTACATGTAACTGTTTAAGTATAATGTATACTGTGGTTCCGGAGTCGGCAATGGCGTCATTTCTCACATCTAAAACCAATTATAAGGACTTAACATCTGAACTTTTCCTTTTTTTACATAAATATCTGTCGCTCACAGTTAAGTACGTACTTGGCATGCCATTTCACTTTTGAGCACGCTCAAGTCTCGAAGTTTGAGGGGTTGTTTGTACGCTTACTCAAATATTCATTCAATCGAGCAATTTGAAATACAAATGTAAAAAACAATAAAAAAATTGTACATGCATTAATAAAGTACAGTAAGTATACAAGTAGACATACCGTGAATGAACGGGGACTTGGAGCTGAGCGTCTTGTTGTAAACCAGTCCTTTCACCTGCGCCGATATAATGTGATGAATAATGTGACACTTCGGTTTTTATAGCAAAGATCAAACATACCATTGTAAATGACATATTTATTACGGGTGTCGGGGGACATGTTCATTTTTTATCTAAACTTCAATACTTTATTGTAAATGTGTTGACTTTCCGAGAGTACTCTGTCTAAGTGTTGTCAACATCACACCAGATATTTTGAAACATATTTTTTCATGTCATTATTTATGTTTGGCATTTGGAGAACTGCTCGAATTTTTTTTTTTCAATGGTTAGTTTGCGCTGTAAATTGAACAGCCTGAGTTATGAGAGAGTCAACAAATCACTACTGACATCAGACTCACTATCAAACAATGACTTTTTTACCAGGTGAAAAGTTATCAGATAAAGCAACATTCCTAATCTGACAACTGACTAAACCCCATGACACTTTCCAAACTACCAGTAGATTTGATATAGTAGTCACTGCCAACAACAATTAGTCCACCCACCAATTAAGTTTAGTGCTGAGCAGTGAATGGGAGGATTTACATTTTGAATTTCGAAATGACCGAGGCAACATCGACTATACATAGATGTGACATCACTGCAACAGAAAAACAGTAAGGAGAGACCAGGTTTATTGTGAATATACTGTAAAACCTGTCTTTTTAGCTAGCATGTTATTTTAGATAATTTAGCTAATCTATAATTTCGCTAATTCAAGATGCAGCTAATTTAACATAAAGTATATACTCACAATAAGACTGTCGACACTCTATTAGCTAAATTAAGATTCATGCCAAGAGTCAAATCCGCTAAAATTGCATGCAGCTATTTCAACGTGTTCTACTGTATAATGCGGTACAGTTGACAGTTCAGGTCGTTTTTCGCCCCGTACTTTTGGCTGGCGGGACTAGGTATATTTTTACATAAGGAGAAAGAGCGTAATTCACTCAGTTTAACGGGCAATTACTCGTAACCTAAAACAGTCTGACTATAAGTCGACCTTGAAGTATTCAGGGCTCCGGATTAAAACCATAAATCCGCGCCAGTAATATAGGCTGTTGAATCTCGCAACTTTTGGCGGTATATCGAATCATTAAAGTGGGGTATCTTCACCTGCGCACGCGGCAGACAGCCATAGCGTGGCGTTGTCTACCCACAAGCTTTCACGTTTTTAGCATGCGTTGTAATCGTCGCTTGTGCGCGCGCACGCAAGTGACGACGCCTCCGTTTTAATACCTGCGTAGTGAACACTAACGTTTATGGTCAAATAGTCGTGTTTATAACTTTGTCCCCTCATATATACGTTCGGATAATGGATATAACAGCTGGCGAAACAGCGAAATAGACTGTTAAAATGCCTGGTAAACACCAACAATGTTACTTCAAAAACAACTGAGTTACTGGTCTACGTCTCCATTCACTCCATACTAGATAGACATCATAGTGGGTTGCATATTTGCCACGTACACAGTACATATATGCAAATATTTCCAACTCAACCACGTCTGAATAGGTTTCGATGATGTTGTGTTAAATATTTAATGGGGGGGGGGGGGGCAAATATCTTCTTTCTCCAGTCACTGTCGAGTATGGTAGTTTTCGTTTGTTAGTACCGTGTCGCATGTTATTTAATAGATGATCTAGTTATTAACAAGTTGTCTCTGTGTTTTTACGCACGTGGATGCTGTATGTGGCTTAAAACAGGAGCCGTGACATATATTGGTTGATTTTGTATACCCGAGTTCCATCCATATTGAAAGATGGAGCCTCATTGGTCGACGTCATATTGAAAGATGGAGCCTCATTGGTAGACGTCATAGGTAGACCGTCATGTGCCGCATACACTGATAAACTATATGTATGTACGTTAAGATACGATACAATTAAAACAATACGACACAGGAAACAAAACGTAATTGTATATAAAAATAACTTAACATGTCCAATAAGTGCATGCGTACAACGTTATAAATCCTTAAAAAATGT
Organism: Saccoglossus kowalevskii; assembly: GCF_978046115.1. NCBI lineage: Eukaryota > Metazoa > Hemichordata > Enteropneusta > Harrimaniidae > Saccoglossus > Saccoglossus kowalevskii. The sequence goes on from NW_028188665.1 coordinate 84,953, forward strand.
TTAATTGAAAACTACTACATGATGAACACAAAATTATATTGACGTAAATAATATATTTATAAAAGTTTAAGTTTAAGTGATCGAAGCAAATATTTGATCAAGTTTCACGAGCGTTTAGACTGGCTCAGCCGTGGCAATTTAATATATATTTCTCTTAAATTGTGGTCGAACGGAAAACGCGTCAACGCGGAAGATTTTACAAAATCGTTCTAAAGGAATTATCATATAAACAATAAAATTACCACGACTGGACCAGTTTAACGAGCGTTCTTCAATCAGAAAATATTATTTAAAACCGTTTTCATCATGACTATGTGAAAGTTCTGAATTTAAAGTTGTCCGTCACCATGACTGCATTAGAATACACGGAAATTACAAAAATGCGATGTGTATCAGCCGCATACTATTGTTATGGGTCTACGCCGCGGTGTTGGCTGCGTGGTGCGTTTAAAAATTTTACATGCTGAAAAAAAATTGATGAATGATAGTATGGAACCTATAAGTAAGGAATTTAAAGCTGGATGCCCCTCAATCTGAATCGGAACAGTGCGATACGGTGTCGATTGCGTGGGAGAGAATTGTCGCTTTGCGCACACTGAATACAAGAAGAAGAAAAAAAAGTTCGTCATTATCTACGACACGGTTTTCCTTTTCATCACAGGTGGTTGATAGAGATACCGTTGTCTAACTCCTTCGTGACTGCCATTCGATGTACGCCGTTTAATTTGTCGTAGGCAGTTTACATGTAACTTTTTAAGTACAATGTATACTGTGGTTCCGGAGTCGGCAATGGCGTCATTTCTCACATCTAAAACCAATTATAAGGACTTAACATCTGAACTTTTCCTTTTTTTACATAAATATCTGTCGCTCACAGTTAAGTACGTACTTGGCATGCCATTTCACTTTTGAGCACGCCCAAGTCTCGAAGTTTGAGGGGTTGTTTGTACGCTTACTCAAATATTCATTCAATCGAGCAATTTGAAATAAAAATGTAAAAAACAATAAAAAAAATTGTACATGCATTAAAGTACAGTAAGTATACAAGTAGACATACCGTGAATAAACGGGGACTTGGAACTGAGCGTCTTGTTGTAAACCAGTCCTTTCACCTGCGCCGATATAATGTGACGAATAATGTGGCAACACTTCGATTTTTATAGCAAAGATCAAACATACCATTGTAAATGACATATTTATTACGGGTGTCGGGGGACATGTTCATTTTTATCTAAACTTCAATACTTTATTGTAAATGTGTTGACTTTCCGAGAGTATTCTGTCTATAAGTGTTGTCAACATCACACCAGATATTTTGAAACATATTTCTTCATGTCATTATTTATGTTTGGCATTTGGAGAACTGCTCGAAGTTTTTTTTTTCAACAGTTAGTTTGCGCTGTAAATTGAACAGCCTGAGTTATGAGAGAGTCAACAAATCACTACTGACATCAGACTCACTATCAAACAATGATTTTTTAACCAGGTGAAAAGTTATCAGATAAAGCAACATTCCTAATTTGACAACTGACTAAATCCCGCACCACTTTCCAAACTACCAGTAGATTTGATATAGTAGTCACCGCCAACAACAACTATTCCACCCACCAATTAAGTTTAGTGCTGAGCAGTGAATGGGAGGATTTACATTTTGAATTTCGAAATGACCGAGGCAACATCGACTATACATAGATGTGACATTACTGCAACAGAAAAGCAGTAAGGAGAGCCCAGGTTTATTGTGAATATACTGTAAAACCTGTCTTTTTAGCTAGCATGTTATTTTAGATAATTTAGCTAATCTATAATTTCGCTAATTCAAGATGCAGCTAATTTAACATAAAGTATTTACTCACAATAAGACTGTCGACACTCTATTAGCTAAATTAAGATTCTGCCAAGAGTCAAATCCGCTAAAATTGCATGCAGCTATTTCAATGTGTTCTACTGTATAATGCGGTCCAGTTGACAGTTCAGGTCGTTTTTTGCCCCGTACTTTTGGCTGGCGGGACTAGGTATATTTTTACATAAGGAGAAAGAGCGTAATTCACCCAGTTTAACGGGCAATTACTCGTAACTTAAAACGGTCTGACTATAAGTCGACCTTGAAGTATGCGGGGCTCCGGATTAAAACCATAAATCCGCGCCAGTAATATAGGCTGTTGAATCTCGCAACTTTTGGCGGTATATCGAATCATTAAAGTGGGGTATCTTCACCTGCGCACGCGGCAGACAGCAATAGCGTGGCGTTGTCTACCCACGAGCCTTCACGTTTTTAGCATGCGTTGTAATCGTCGCTTGTGCGCGCGCACGCAAGTGACGACGCCTCCGTTTTAATACCTGTGTAGTGAACACTAACGTTTATGGTCAAATAGTCGTGTTTATAACTTTGTCCCCTCATATATACGTTCGGATAATAGATATAACAGCTGGCGAAACAGCGAAATGGACTGTTAAAATGCCTGGTAAACACCAACAATGTTACTTCAAAAACAACTGAGTTACTGGTCTACGTCTCCATTCACTCCATACTAGATAGACATCATAGTGGGTTGCATATTTGCCACGTACACAGTACATATATGCAAATACTTCCAACTCAACCACGTCTGAATAGGTTTCGATGATGTTGTGTTAAATATTTAATGGGGGGGGGGGGCAAATATCTTCTTTCTCCAGTCACTGTCGAGTATAGTAGTTTTCGTTTGTTAGTACCGTGTCGCATGTTATTTAATAGATGATCTAGTTATTACAGGTGCCCTTGTTAGAAGTTGTCGTTGTAACTATGTAATACAGCATCACCGGCAAACAAGACTATAAAACAATAGACCGATTTATTATACTGTGTTCCTTAAAATGTTTTATTTAATACTACTGAATGAACAAAAATGATCTATATTAGCATAAATTATTTGAAAGTTTATTTGTGAACTTTGAAGACACGAATATTTGTCAAAGTTCGTACGACCGGTACTCAATCTGAATTTATTAGTGTGTCTAAAGGTTACAATAATGGTGGTGTGAAACCTAGGGGAATTAAAGTTGAACGCCGCTGAATTAGACAGTATGAGACTGTGTCGATTACGGGTGGGGGGTGGGGGGAGGCAAATTGTCACATTGTCACACACAAAAAACAAATGTTCACCAACGTCTCTCTTTCGTTCACATGTGGTTGCTATAGGTACGTTTGTTCGTCTGCCTTCAAGATTAACCGAGAAAATATGCCCAATTTACTAAGCTCTTTAAAATATAATGTATGTTCTGATAGATTCAACGACGAGATTGACCAATCATAGTCACTAAACATCTGAACTTTTTCCTGTCGCTCACAGTGAAGCACATATTTGGCATACCATTTCACTTTTGAACGCGTCTAATACTCGAAATTTGAGGGATTGTGTATACACTTACTCAATTTGAAATAAAGTGTGGAAATAAGATGAGAATTGAACATAAATTAAAGTACAGAAAGTATACATACCGTGAATGAACGGGGATTTGGCGCTCAGTGTCTTGTTGTAAACCAGTCCTTTCACCTGCGCCGATATAATGTGATGAATAATGTGACACTTCGGTTTTTAAAACAACTTGAGTCGTTATAAATGTATTACAGGTTGTCGGGGACATGTGTATTTTTTAACTAAACTTCAATACTTTATTGTAAATGTGTTGACTTTCCGAGAGTATTCTGTCTAAGTATTGTCAACATCACACCAGATATTTTGAAACACATTTCTTCATATAAATACCCATGTTTGGCATTCGGTGAATTGCTCGTTTTTCTTTTGTTTGTTTCGACAGTTAGTTTGCGCTGTAAATTGAACAGTTTGAGTTATGAGAGAGTCAACAAATCACTACTGACATCAGACTTACTATCAAACAATGATTTTGTTTACCAGGTGAAAAGTTATCAGGTAAAACAATATTCCCAATATGACAGATCACTAAACCCCCATGACACTTTCCAAACTATCTAGATTTAGTATTACAACAATACTACGTCAACACCACAAACTAACAAATGATGACCATGTATTTGTAGTTGAGCTGAGAATTGAACGATTCACATTTGGAGTTGCAAAATTACAAATATGAGACAAAATTTAGGGTTACGTAATGTGTGGAGTGGGCATGATTCTCAACGAGGTTACAGCAGAAACGACAACAAGCGGGCGGGTTTGATCATAGACCTTAGAAAACAGGTTTTCTAAGGTCTATGGTTTGATTCGAACATATATTGCTGTACGGTATCTTATGTCGTTATTCATTACCCTCCAAGCATTTAAGTAGTGGTCTGTATTGACGGGGCATATGTGTTGTTGTGACACAGGGAGACCGGTTATTCGACCCCGTGAGTACTGAGTAAGTACATTGTGACACGAGGTGGAGGCCCAATTTAAATATATTGTAATTAGACACGGAATATGTGTTATGCCGTTTGGTGCACACTTTACTGAGTTTAACGGGACAATTTATCGCGAATTATAACGGTTTGGCTATAAAATTGTTAAAAACCTTGATTACCTTGAAGAAAGTGGGGATGTAAATCAAAACCATACATATACGTCTAGAATGGAGGCTCTCACTAATTTGACAGAATATCTCAACATGTACTAAACAGTGTTGCTGTACCAAGGTGGATCATGGCGATCCTGAAACTGTTTCTGTCATCATGTTTGTGTTGATAGTTGGTAATTCATTTACTCGAAGTTCAATGTTTCCCAACAAGAAAAGTTGTTAAATATATACAGAGCATACGTTTTGGTATCGGATGTATTACAAAATAATGAAATAGGATTTTTACATACACGATTACTTCAACGATTTTAATTTGGTTTGAAGAAATTGATTGTCATATAGAATACAACTATTATCTAGTTATTTCACTGTTATCAGTTGTTATCTAGTTATTTCACTGTTATCAGTTGTTATCTAGTCAGTTCATTGTTATCAGTTGTTATCTAGTTATTTCACTGTTGTCAGTTGTTATCTAGTCATTTCACTGTTATCAGTTGCTATCTAGTTATTTCACTGTTATCAGTTGTTATCTAGTTATTTCACTGTTGTCAGTTGTTATCTAGTCAGTTCACTGTTATCAGTTGTTATCTAGTTATTTCACTGTTGTCAGTTGTTATCTAGTTATTTCACTGTTGCCAGTTGTTATCTAGTCATTTCATTGTTATCAGTTGTTATCTAGTTATTTCACTGTTGTCAGTTGTTATCTAGTTATTTCACTGTTGTCAGTTGTTATCTAGTTATTTCACTGTTGTCAGTTGCTATCTAGGTATTTCACTGTTATCAGTTGTTATCTAGTTAATTCACTGTTGTCAGTTGTTATCTAGTCATTTCATTGTTATCAGTTGTTATCTAGTTATTTCACTGTTATCAGTTGTTATCTAGTTATTTCACTGTTGTCAGTTGTTATCTAGTTATTTCACTGTTATCAGTTGTTATCTAGTTATTTCATTGTTATCAGTTGTTATCTTGTTATTTCACTGTTATCAGTTGTTATCGAAACTCATCATGTGTTTGTGATTGTAAATGGCACAGTTATGGTCAGCATCTTGTAAACACTATTAGTATAAATGGGATTTGGTGGTCCGTAGTGATAAAACCGATTTAGAACATAATGCCACCTTTTAATAATATTCCTACCAATTACATCTTACTAATCAGATACTTCCACATGAATATTAAATGACGAATCATTCCCAATTACTCCACTCAAGGCACAACCGATGTCCAATTGACAGTATTTTATACGCGGTCGCCACTCAACATCAATGTATTTGGTATGCATCGGCCCCATCCCTCGCATCTCATTTCCAGAAATGCAAGCTGCCAATAAACGACAATCCACTTCACAAGGAAATTTACTAATACTTGTAACCAATACTCACCATACCTTACTTTCTGATTTCAGGTTTTGGAGAGTGACAAATAATATGAACACATTATGGTGAGGTGCTTGTGTCAGTATGTATACATATTCTATATATTCCCCACAAACGTAGTCATGGATAGGTAATTTCAAATTTCGTTTAAATCGCTGACGAATACCGTCACTGCCAATAATGTCATAACTTCAGTCTGTTACACTAGAACGCTCGTCCAACGAGCCACTATAATCGTTTTCCCTCCATATAGTGTTTTCTTATCTTCCGTTATTGCATGCATAATTACCCTAACTTATGTAATCATTCTACGTTTTATAAACTCGTTTTTTATCAGAAACTCTGAAGTACGAGTGACAATAAATGGAACTATTATTAGAAATTACGATGAATTCCGACACTATCGAGACCGTACCTTAGACATGGTACTAGTAGTGCGGCCAAATGTATACTGTACCTGTCCCGACCGTACTTTGGTACGTGACCTAGGCGAGTATCATTACTTACAATCCTGGTTATAAAAGAAGGTGAAACTATAGGACGCAAGACCACCATTTTAGGGTACACACACTGGCAATCAGTTGGCAGAGACCAGTACTACCTCACGCCACCCAATTGGACGCCGATAAAACTCTAACCAAATCGTTGATAAGTAATAACGTCTATTAGGAACCTGTGCCACTACAAAACATCTATATATATATGAAAAGAGGCACAACAACTTACTTACTTACTACATCAATGTATTAAGCATTATAACACGTAAAACTGACAAATACTTATTCACATTGTATAAAGGTTACCAATGCAACAAGGTATGGGATTTAAGTATGTTTTAATACTGGCCATTTATTTAAAATCTGTGTATTCGAAACGGGGCGGGGCGTGAATTCGATCGATATTCCGTGTCATTGAAAAGTGAGTTAGCACAATATCACAATGAAGCAGAGACTGGGAAATAACAGTAACATCAGTTACTTCCTCCCTGTCACATGGATCATGTTCATGATAATTCGTTAACGGTGCTAGACGACACTGTACTGTTTTAAGTTGTTTGAAATTGAAGCATCGACCACTTGTTTGTACAAGTCGAATGACAGCGCCATCTAAGGTGCGTTAACGTCCAGTTCTCGATTTACTTCAATAAGATACCAAACGACATTTTAGCTAAAAATGTTCGATCGTTTAACGTAATTGTATTTCTGGACTAGCAGTCCGTAAGACGGTTTAATAATACTTAAATCGGTCCACTAGTCAGCACTTCACGTTAGAGTGTGCAAGACTACAAAATTGACTAAATTGTTATCATAACGACATCATGGACGCACATTTGGTTCACACGACGTTGCCGAATTATTCACTTACATGTTTAAAGAAGACATTATAAACATATATTACAGGAAATTTATAAATACATTGTTTACTAATTGTATTCACTAGTTGCAATAGACCATTTTCCGTTCACTGCGAGAAACACGCGTTATGCGTGAAATCGAACGTAAAAACAGGACAAACAAAGGTCATAGCGTCGTAGTCGCGTCAAACATCGCGTAGGATTCGACAAACGCGAAAGTATTTTGGGGAACATTTCCATGCTTAATAATGTGCTGTCCACTATTCATGATAGGCAATTTCGATTAAGTAAGGGTATTCGGAAGCAATGTTCCTCTGTCGAAGATTGGCCGGTCAATGTAAGCTGCGAAATAAAGAAATTCTAGTTCAAAATCAAATCGTTCGATTTTTGCGGCAGACGTTTGACGCGCGTCTTTCATGCATCTCGCGAGATCTCGCAATTGTACGGAAAATCACCTATTTTGCAATGCTTTAAACCGCGAGACACATATCGTATCCATACCAAAGGCTACTGCGAGAAAGATGGGGCGAGGGGTTAACTCAGCTTTCTGTTTGGATGGATGAAGTTGGACTATTTGTAATGAACTAATGTGTTCCTTTGGGTCCGAACCTGGTATCTCTACGAAATTAAAATTGGACAAAACGCTTTGTTCGCGACAGAATGATGAAATAATGACGCACACAGTATTCAGTTTATAATAAATCATGAATCCAGTTTGTATTCCGTTATGTAGCAAACAAACTGTATACCCGAACGTTGCGTGTGACCGCGGTAGCGAACACCGAGGCCCCCCATTGGCGCACACAAGCTACATGCGTTCTGGTTACTGTATACCCGAACGTTGCGTGTGACCGCGGTAGCGAACACCGAGGCCCCCCATTGGCGCACACAAGCTACATGCGTTCTGGTTAGGCCTGGTTACTGTATACCCGAACGTTGCGTGTGACCGCGGTAGCGAACACCGAGGCCCCCCATTGGCGCGCACAAGCTACATGCGTTCTGGTTACTGTATACCCGAACGTTGCGTGTGACCGCGGTAGCGAACACCGAGGCCCCCCATTGGCGCACACAAGCTACATGCGTTCTGGTTACTGTGTACCCGAACGTTGCGTGTGACCGCGGTAGCGAACACCGAGGCCCCCCATTGGCGCACACAAGCTACATGCGTTCTGGTTACTTTATACCCGAACGTTGCGTGTGACCGCGGTAGCGAACATCGAGGCCCCCCATTGGCGCACACAAGCTACATGCGTTCTGGTTACTGTGTACCCGAACGTTGCGTGTGACCGCGGTAGCGAACACCGAGGCCCCCCATTGGCGCACACAAGCTACATGCGTTCTGGTTACTGTGTACCCGAACGTTGCGTGTGACCGCGGTAGCGAACACCGAGGCCCCCCATTGGCGCACACAAGCTACATGCGTTCTGGTTACTGTATACCCGAACGTTGCGTGTGACCGCGGTAGCGAACACCGAGACCCCCCATTGGCGCACACAAGCTACATGCGTTCTGGTTACTGTGTACCCGAACGTTGCGTGTGACCGCGGTAGCGAACACCGAGGCCCCCCATTGGCGCACACAAGCTACATGCGTTCTGGTTACTCACAGCGCAATATCAACCATAAAAACGTAAAACTATCTTGAGCATTCAAAGGATTCTGCCAATCACTTCACATATTGAAACCTTCCAATACTATTCATTATCTCCTATCTTCGAACTGCCTTTTATGATACGAGGTCATCAAAATATTACACACGTGTTTCCTTTTAACACTACGCAATTAATTGTCACTTGCCAAACGTGGTATGGTAATACCAAGAATAGTAACCCATGTGTACACATAAAAAGACGCCATGCAAAGAGGACGTTATTCGTCTACTTCAGAGCCCGTTTTATACCCGATAGATAGGGAGGGCATTCCGCAGCACATACATACAGAATTACTTCATTTGTCTCAAATTCCCTGCACAAAGCAGCACAAGCCAGACCTCTGCTTCCTTTTAAAGTAAATTCATTTTTTTCAGCAACTATGGGTAAACGTCTTGTATTGTTCTGTTCTGTTGAAATATCATTTTGATAACTAGATGGAAATATTATGGTTTCAATAGTCAATGGGAATACAATAATATAAACCCCGTTGTTGTCGTACAATCGGTGTGTCTTTGGAGATGTTCATTTAAAGAGCCTATTAGTTGACTGGCATTAAAAACGTGTTCGAAAGTTCACAAGAAGAATTTACTTTGATATGTGTTGCCTAGGGTAGCTTTACTTTACAGATAGGGTTTCTCACATTTGATCGATTATATCATGTCCTTTGCGCTGTACAGACATCTTACAATGAAGTGGCCGGGAAATTCAGCGCTATCATGATAAATTAACATAATCACTTAATAATGTTTATTTTTGTCATTATATGTCGTTTTCATGCCCGAAAAACTACCAAAAGTTGCAACACAGAGGACTCAATTGGTATGGCCTTAAAGAGCTGATAAGAAATATTACCGGAAATATCGCAATACAAATAGAAAAGTTTGCCACGCATATTAGAACACAAGAAATTGTAAAAATACACAATATCGGACATTTATCCTTGACGTCTTTTGTTTTTTTTGTTTTTCGAAATATAAAGACAACAAATAAGAGAAGTGAAGGTTAAGTTGTTAAGGTTAATAAAACATAATCTCTTCAACTTTAGTAGACACTGTTAAAATCGTGATATCAAGAGGAATTCCCAATCTTAATTACATATGCCGTAAAACGAAAATAAATAAGAAGAGAATTTGAGGGCCATTGTATTACACAAGTACCATTCGATGACCAACACTACAGACACGATGTGACATATGTCGAGAGAAGACTGGGTATGTACACCAACTCCATTGTTATTGTTTTGTTTTGATATTCCCATCCTATTTCTGAATGTAAAAATGGCATTTTGGGCATATAATTACGTTTTTTCTCAAAAACTAAAATACTAAAACGATTAATTGTAAACATACTTTGACGCAAAAAATTATCACTACTATATGCGCTGAAACATGAGTAGATGTAACTAACTCACGTCTAGTATTCTACTGTCACGTCTGCTCATACATCTGGACTTGTGCTCCCCGTCGCTAAGCAAAGTTTACAGTCCTCCGAGTACAGCTATTATGAAAAACTATTCTTTACAAAGTATTATCGACGATGAACATACCTGGTAGTACTAATCATCAGATGGGAACAATCTGGGCATATAATTTAATCTTCAACTTGCGGACTCACGTCCCTTTAATTGTAATTGATAACACACACGTTTATAAACAAAAGATTGAGGCGGCGGCACGAACTTTTGCATAGGAGGGGGAGGGTCTGCTCACCTACCTCGCGCCAAAGGCTACTAGAGGGTCCGGGGCATGCTTCCCCTTAAAAATGTTGAAATCTTGACCCTCTGAAACCCAATTTCATGTATTTTAAGGGGATAATTTTGCTGATACAAAGGGTTTCAGCTTGATTATTTTGGAGGGCGACCCCCCCCCACACACACACATTTTTAGAAGAGGCAATCGCCCACTCTGCCCCCCGTGCTGCCGCCACTGAAAAGAGAAATGATTCAATACACAACATTCCGCGTATTCGTCCAAAATATCTATTCATTAAAGTTGAATACAATGCATCACAATACAAGAATGTGTTGCCCAGTAGACAGGTTTCTTTCTGCAACTACTGTGCACAACAATGTGTATACCTTTACACATACTGCCCGTTACGTCTACTTGAGAAACCATGATAGAATGTCATTTTTTTAAAACCCGTGTCGTGTTGTGTACTTACATATATAATCTGACAAATTCGTGCGAATAATACGTATAGACACGTCAATATATGAAGACAGACGTCAACATTCAGTTAAGAATAACACTATACTATCACTTCACAATTCATTTCATATTGAAAGGTAAAACTAATTGCAATTATGCCCAATGTCGGCTCAAACCCCAATTCTCAGCACCATCCAGCAATGTATGTATGCTGCCCTCGACGGCGGACAAGTACATTGAATCACATTGCTAGTATATCCCAGTAACGTCTTTATATGTTGACTTATTGAAATGACGAACATAATAACATTGAATCAGTCAGAATGCACGTTCACTTGACGTCATGACGTTCCCCGCGTAGTTATTTTATTTTAACATGTTAACATGCTAATCATTTTACATATCATTTTAGCCGTCGAGATTATCAAAACTTAAAAAGAACCTATCAAGTAAAATACACTTAAATTAAATATATGAACACAATAATAAGAATCTTATTTTAATTACAGTGTATCTCGTCCCAAAATATATTATTATTATTATTATTATCGAGTATTGGGAAGATGATTTATCTTCAGCATCTGAAAATCGTCGTTCAAAACTAATAATAAATAGGAAAATATCATATACAACCCAGTACTTGAAGGACATACACTTTTTTTTAGGAGTGTTTGTAAAAGGTGTTGTTATTTCAAATTGGATGTTTGTGAAGAGTGAGTACAAGGCTTGTGATAATGGTGACACATCTCTCATCGCCTTCACCGTACACCGTAGTAAAAACTACATCGGAATGTTTTATAATTTCCAATTGTATGCTGAAAGCACTTGTACGTACCATACTCGCCTAGATTCACATCGTAAACAACAACGATAAGAATCTCAGACGAACTCGTGTTAGAAACAGACTCGCTGTCGCTGGAGGTAATATTTCTTGAGAATTATTGGCGCAATTATAAGTTCTCCACCTTTGTACAGACATTCTTTTGGAAAAGGAGTCGGTGTACCCGCTAACTTGAATTGCTCCCATGTGTGCCAAACTGTGGCTCTTTTTACATTCTTCATTCTTCCAGAATTGCAAGCCCAAAGTTCTTTCTCTTATTTATATACAAAAAAGAAAACAAATTAGTGGCGCTGTTATTCTCTTGGTCTGGCCATCATTTCTGAAGACATTACTGGGATTTACGTGCAATTAACCCCTTTCAATGCATATTTGTGTAAATTAGTCACTTTAATGCATAATTATGTATTGTACCCTATTTTCGGAACAAAAAAGAAAACAAATAGATGAACAAATTGTTAAAATGTCGAATATTTAAACCTCCTGTTGTAGTGAAAACGTGTACGTTTGACCCTCCGTTTTCCTGGGAGCAGATCGACTGCCCCTCAATCAACTTGAAATATTCGCCCTCCAAAAAACATCAACAACGATAGTGGATATAAAAATGAACTTACACTGTACTTCAATATAAAAAGTTACTTTATTAATAATTGCAAATGGTATAATTATATTCCACTCGACAGGTCAGCATGACATTGAAAATCCACGCATAATGGTAGGTTTTGGTGTACCCGCAATACACCATAACTCTGTATGTTATGACCGAAGCTTGTATGGGGCAAGGCCTGGTCATAAAAAAAAATATAAAATATTATATTTTTAAATTTATGTAAACAACTGAATTTTTTGCAAGTCATAAAAAACCCATATATCCGTTTATTGTTGATAACAGCTACGATGCTTTAATGTGGGTTATGCCTGTTCTTATTTTTCTTTTTCAGTTAGTAAAGTTAAATCAAGTCGATAGTTCTGATGATTTGTTTTTGAGAGCGTGTTCGCTTTTCACTGAAATGTGGTTTCTATGCCCGCGAAAATAAAAATACTTCAGGTGGTGTTTTCTACTACTGATTTTTCCCAATTCTGAATGCATGTTCAAGAGTATGCGCGAAGTATTTAAATTACAAGGGCCGTCACCTTCGGGGTGGGGGTTGAGTCCAACTGGACGGTAACAACGCATGCTAAAAACACAAAGGCTCTTGGGTACACGCTTGTTTGTAAACAGCGACACGCTATGGCCGTCCGTCGCATGCGCAGTTGTCGACTACCCGCTTAGGAATAAAATTCTTTGAGCCTAATTATTATCGGTTTCGTGTAATCCAGTTGTTCATACATAATCCGCCAGCTGGTATGTTTTGAAATTGGTAAATATTCTTGTTTCAGTACGTGTTCACTGGTTGGACATTTTACCATATAGCACCTGATATATTGATTGCCACTATGCCAACTTGTCAGATCGAGTGTGAGTCTGATGACTTTTCACCCACTAAAAAAACTTCAACTTCGAGAAAGTCTGTTTCTAGGCACGCCTACCAAATTATGATCTTGTAATACTTCCCACAGTACAGCTGGAAAAATTAACAAAATAATCAACCCAACTCAAACCATCGTGATTAAACGCGTCAATGCCAATTCCCACATTTGTATTATTAGTAGGTACTAGTAATAGTTTGCTGTGGTGAAACAATGGGAATATAGAAACGGTTCTTTATGAGCTGCGTTTAATGTGAAAGGTATGTCGAGTTATAAATACGTCACTGACGTTATTAATATGGGTGTCATTTCTGCTACAAAAAGAAAGAGCTGTCACAGTTTTCTCGTCATTGGCTGGCTGGGAGAAGACGTTCGGTTATTGCTTAATACTTGCAAGTAAGTCCTTTTATCTAATATTATTTCACTGGCGTTGTCTAATATGCGTAATCACTAACTAAAACTAACTAAAATGTTGCTGAAGTGTGTTCAAAAGTGAACGGATTAATAGAACGTTAATTTGAATAGGAGATTGTTTAAAATATAAGTTCAGTTCAGACTCTGCGGTTTGTAGATGTGTGAAGTGCCTGCCAGTCTTGTCCTATATGCGACGCTATGTGAGGTGACTGTACCAGTACTACGGTTGGACTCGATTTCCAGTCTCTGTCCCGCGCGTATACGGAGCTGCCATCTCCGTTCCGCGGGTTGCCGCGAAAGCCGGGTTATCGCGAAACAAACAAGAGACTTGTTTGTTTGCGGTAACCCGGCTTTCGCCATTTATACACTCATATAGTAATTTATTTTATGGAAAAAACAAACAATAGAATATATGCAAGTGTATCCTTGGGCAATTACGGTAGTATAGCGGCAAAAGACTGTAACTGAGTCTGTACTACAGTATAAACGTAACGAGTGACAAGTGCACAACTACCTGTGGCACGGGGCTCATCACCACTAAAGACCTATACCCGGGCATTGTTACCTTTCTCAACAGTGTTTTGGTAGTGGCGGTGGTGGTGTGGGGCTTTTAATTATTTGCACGGATATGCCCAAGGTCAGTTATCGCCAAATTCTTCCGGAAGATCCATCATTTAACATATACATGTATTTGAAAATATTCTAAACTTTTTCCAATTTCTAACTGTGCTTAATGTTTTTCTGTTCAATGCCATAATTGGCTGACCACTGAAATTCTGCTAAGACTTTCAATGTGTTTTAATATTGTCTTCATAAACGATGATTCGTTTGTTTTCACTGGACAGAATCCCTAAGTATGCATTGGTAGGGTGTCATTATAAGTGAACTTGACGTATTTACATTAATATGGCACCGCGTCTTCGATACTACTTAATTCTGAATAATTGTTTATATCATCTGCTATCGACAGTCTTGTCAGAGGTCCGACACAAATCGTTAGAATGATGGCGTTACACTTGATTTAAAAGACTTGATTGTATTCCATGGCGATTGCGATATATGAGTACGTTGTTCATATTGATTGATTATTAAATCGATAATAAAGTTGGACTGACTGAGAGTGACTGAATTCACCCATATGTCAGATTGACAAATTAGAAACTCTGGGTGAGGCGATGGCAGAAAAGAAAACTTTTCAAAATATTTTTTCTTCACTTAGTTAATTAGTTTTTTTTCCAGATTTTTTCTGTCATTGTTAATCCATACAAGATTTTCTCCATGTTTTGTTTTCTTGTGGAAATACTTTAAATTCTGCCATCGCACCCTATAGTTTATAATGATCCACCTCTCATATAGCAATATATGAATGCGGGGCAAAGTTCGTTTGCCAATAAAATATATTGCTTTCTAGTATGAGCGAGAATGACAACTGACATATGTATCAACGAGTGCCCTCAACTTGTCAACGAGCGCCCTCAACTTGTCAACTCACGACCTGCCAGAGTCCAATTTGATCCATGTTTGCGTGGAAATATGTGTAGGTTCGCGATTTGGAGGCTGGTGACTGAAATATTGTTTTTTGGAGAATTTGGTCGAAACAAATCTCGGGATGAGTTTCATTGGGTCCAAATCACGACTCACTGTGCACTCGCTGTGTTGCAGCCCCAGCCATGTTCAAGTATCAAATGCAATACAACCATAACTTATGTGATGTCTTTGAGAATTAATTTAAAATTATATTTATCTTTCTACCTCGTTTACATGACCGCATTTTGTCTGAGCCAAACAGCTCAAACCCACGCGCGGATTTAGGGGGACCCACCCCCCTTCAGCCCGCAAAAAAAAAAGACAAATCACAGCCCACGTCAATAGGAGCCCCCCCCCCAACCGAATTTCTGAATCCGCCAGTGAAACCGGCTTGCTTTCAGCTCGTGCCGAGTTCGGCTCCAATGAATTAACCATGATAAGTATAATTTTGATAGGACCATAAATATAGCCCATGCCAAGGGCGCTGTTCCACTAGGCATGGAGGTCAGTTACCACCGATTATTCGTTGGGGGGGGGGGGTATAAACAACTTGAAGAAGATATTTACGTAATTGAAAAACGAGACTACTGAATTTTTGAATATTAAATCTGAGTGACAGCTGCTTTGACCTTTATTGAAAGGTTTACCCCACACTGTGTCAGTTTTTTAGATTGCTTTTTTTCTGCACAATTTTAACATAGTTACGTTGTTTACATGTTTATAAACACAACTATGTCTGTGTTACGTCACTCACTTTCTAAACTGACTAGAAGCTTTGTTTTCGATGGCTGTTAGGTAATGAAAACCGAGTCCGTTCAAGCAAGAAATAGTACTGCATTATTCATCAGAAAACAAGACAAACGGAGATGTTAGGAAACCAAGTTTTTAATGTTTCTTTTCCAACGATATAAACAATACATATGCTCTCCCGTTTTAGTGTGTCGCGTGCACCGTTTCTTTCCAGTTAAACATTGTACAACGTAGTTCTAGTTCGTATTTACGTTTCTTCAAAAAAAGCTCGGGTTAGTTGACACAAACAACTTATTGTTGTTGTTGACCGTGATTAACCACGTAATTGAAGGGTGCATGTGGCAGAAATACTGTTTCGTAAAGCGCAAAAGCCTGTTGGGAAGGAATTTCTGAGATTGATGGCGCATATCGAACTATTCGGAGTTTGGAATAAGGAGCGCCTGGCGAACTGTTCGAAATTCGGACAAGTGGCGCGTTCCCCCATTCTCCTTCCCAGAGTTCCTTGCGGTTAGATCACCGAAAGTATATATTCGTGGAATAGAACTCTGCCTGGGAGATTGGCGTTCCCCAACACGTATGTCATCGGTCTATGTTATTTTATTATTGCCGTACTGCTGCGTTTCTAGACTCTCGCGTTCCGTTTCAATGAGGGCGGTGTTTAGCGACCTTTGTACAGAGTGACCTTCAGCTGTCGCAGGGAAAGCCGGCGAGAAAGTGTCAGTTCATAATCTTGATAGTTGACACATTTTTTGCGTACGAGGGCGTGGATGTCGCCGTTCATGAGTCTGCCGATGGGTCTTGGAGGTGTAGAACCTAGGAGACATGTTATGTAAGTAATATTTCGTCAAACATACATATCAAAACTGTGTTCTGGTGTTGTCGATCGGAGATTATTGTTATGTACACTCGTAGTGAAACGGTAGTGTCAGTGAATAGCAAAGCCCGACTTTTTAACGACAGGACTGTACTGACTGGCTCACAGCGCCGATTACGATAGCCACTATTATGTATACCAGTATCCCAGTTACCCTGGCCGTAAGTACTTGAATATTTACAATTTTTGGATGGGGTAAGACAAGAAATAGACCAGAGTTACAAGTGACCCGCCACTGTTTACGCATTTCTTTAGTCTTGCCTACGTATGATAATATAATCACCGAGCTCCATGCATTGTAGTTGTACGGAGGGGAGACAATGGTTCAATAGCTTTGAAGTTTATCGGCCAGCTCAGTAGCTTTTTTTACGTTCAGCCGTTGCAGAAAGTGGCAACTGTTACAGGTACTAAGTTTTGACACGTACGTCAGCACGTCTTGGGCAGCGGGCCACGGCGTTTTTTTTTACGTTCTACCGCGGCCGGTTTTTCTGTCTGCTGAAAAGGTGCGTGCTACCACGGACGTACTAACAACCAAGGACTATAATTTGTGCATGAACGCGCATTTGAAATTTTCAACCACTCTCATAAATATGTAAATCTACTGTGTCACATTAAAAGTAAACTCGTGACTTCTGATGTACACTGTACTCGTCATGGCCCTGCGTACATGGCTGTGTAGGGGTGATATTTACATTGGGCTTCTAAGGTCCCGATGAATAGGAGCGCCTCCACATTCACAGACCTGTACACAGAGCTATACTCGTCATGTCAGCGAGTTTGGGGGGATTAAGTTACTGCACCCTGAAACGTCCCATAAATACTATTACTAGTATTAATACTAGTAGTAAAACATGAGTGACGAATGGTGGCCCAATAAATCTTAGATCAAGTGCTAGCCATTACTATCCACTGTATTTTATAAATAAAGTCTGTCCAACATGTTGCAGAAACGATGTTTTAGCATAACAAAAAACACAGGCAGGTTTTTCAACATTGTTTACCATCCATGAATGCGTCTGTAAAGCCTCTGACATGCTGTTTTCCTGTGATTGCGTAATACCGCGTTTTATGTGGTGAAAGTTCATTGCATCAGTCTCCTCTATCACAGGTTCGAACAAGTGACGTCAATTTGCTTTGTATTCTATCACGTCCACGAATGTTCAAACACAAATGTTTAAACAGTGCATTTACGTCGATGACTTGCGGTTGAATTATTTACCGAAGCAATCAAATGGCTTGGCTCCGGCCACGCAGTGGTGCTCAAGAGAAGAGAGTGAGTGACATGTGTAGCAATGGCCAATGGTTAGTAGTGGCCACTTCGTTTGTATCAACGTCACTTCGTCCCTATGCAAATACACTAAACTCAATGTTTGCCGTTTTTCATAAAATAAACCCACGTAATAATATTTCATGTTTTTTTTTTACAAAAAAATCTCCAAGACCTAGGTGGAAAATTCAAATTAGTTAAAATTACAGAAAAATACATAAAAATGTCTAAAGGCATTTATTTATTCATAGCGACGAGTATATGTAAGTGGGCGTGTGATAACGTGATATTATGAAATAATCAGACATACGAGAGAATTTGAATTGATCATGATCTGTGAAGCCCACTTTTACTGGGCGACCAATGATTAAAGTTGAAGGTACCGTGAACCGTGGAGATCCATTATACCTGAACCACGTACCCATACAAGAACGCATGTGCCCTGGGGACGACGAAATCAGCTACGACCCAATTAATGGTACTACCCTCAACTTTTACGTCCAAATTGCGACTTGGCCATATTTGCTGGCGCCATTTCTTACATAGTATAGTTTACAGTGGTACTAAAATATACTAAAACTGCTCAGAATAGAAAATGACGAAGCATTTATGTTTTTCATTCTGATACTCAAAGTGACTTGCTAAAATTCCTAAATGTTATACTGTAATACAATGTATATATATATATATATATAGTCCGCGCCATCTATTTATCAAATATTTTCAGATATTTTATCTTTTGTGTAACGGTGTTAATATTCCACTGGCAAATATAGACGATAATGTACGTCTTTGCTAGCCATTGTCCGTTCATTCGTTCATAGCACATCTTCGTGTGGCAGTATGGTTATGTAGTAGGGCCGTGAACATCTAAACATACCTTTCCGTGAAAAAAAAAAAAAAAAACTTTTGGGCGTAGTTACCAGCCATTGCAAACTCAATTGCTATAAATATTTCCCGTATACTGGCCCAAGATATCTTCTGACGAAGTACGATCGTAAGATGTCTTGTACAGATTCCATTTTACTGTTGTTCAGGCTTGGAGTGACTGTGAACACAGAGAAACTCGTCACTTTTGAACATATGCACTTATACATTTTTATTTTATGGTTCCTTTGAACTATGCATGTCTGTTCTCAGACTTATTTTAATGCTCCGTTTCTGTTTCATCACGCTCATTCCAATATAATTTTTCAATCTAGAGATAAGTTGTATTCGTTAAAGCCGAGATTAATGAATTTCACTAAGAGTGCCAAATTTTAATCTGTATTACTAGTACATTATTGATTAACACCTTCCACCTGGTAGACGAGGTATATAGTGTTCAGCTTGATCTCAAAACCATATACCCTGCATATACCAGTACTTGGGCAATTCAAAACAAAATGATACTCTTCTTCTATTATGTCACATCTTAACGGGCTTACTCGCTCGTCTCGTGGGATACATTCCGTCCCACTCCTTTCCCACCATGAGCCTATAGGTGGATATTCTCAGTCTGGGTCACGGTAAAGCTCAAAGACTGCCCTGTACTGCACTACACGGCCATAAAGTCAAATTGGGAGGAGTTCCTCATTAATGGTCAGTCAGGTTTTTGCTATTTAAAAATAAACATTATAAATTTCATTGCTGAAGTTTTTGTGAGTTAACATATATTTTTGTGTCGACTATGTTGTTTTCTGGATTACCAGTTTCATCTAGTCCTCTATGATAGAATGAATATAGTTTCATCATTTTTTTTAACTTCGAACACACCCCCTCATTATCTTTTTAGTTTAAAGCGCGGTAGTCGTCGCGCTGCGCATGTGCCACATTTGTGTTGATAAACATTGATTTTCCCACAATCCAATGGAAATCACAAGTATGAGGTTTGACCTGGGCGCGACTTGCACTGATTACCGCCGGTAACTCCTTCGATGCCTTCCAATAACATAAACATTACTTAATTAAAGCTTGGAAACGTCTCAGTTCGTACTCTTTGATCTGCGCAACAGTCAAAGTCGCCATCTTTGTTTATATGAGACCCATATATCTCGCACATGCGCAGCGCGACGACTACCGCGCTTTAATCACGAACCTTCAAACCCATGATTTAATGTACAATTAGATGAAATTTGAAGTTGTTTGTATCTAGCCGATTACTAGTATGTCGAATCATTTCATGGCTTAGTGTACTAGGGACTAGTACTGGTACGATCACATCAGCAAAAATTTACATCGTTATTTGACCTGTTGTTGACCTGGCAGTCTAATTGAGGCCCATATTGGAGTGAAATGGCACTAGCAATACGTCGAGCTTATGCCAGCATGTCACCATTTGTCAGTGCGTTTAATCTCCTGGTTCGCTCTATTGGACGCACTGCAAATATGATAATAACGATGACGTCATGATGAGGTAGGTTGACCTTGATTTCAGACTGTTCACTGCATGCCTAGACCCATCTTCATAGTGTTCCTGCACGCGCAAGAAACGCGATAACCAACAATGCCACGATCGATTATAGGGGGCTTGTTATTATTACATTGAATCACACTGATTGATTATTCTAGCATTTCACTGTCCACTCAACAGACCCCCCTCCCTATGTGCCATATCTGAAAATATTTGTCGAATACCTCTAGTTTGAACCCGTGTGTTATTGCAATACACATTGCATTATACATACGTATACACTGTAAATTTGTCTGATCGATTATTTGATGTACACGCAAATGTCATAACTATGTGCTAATTAATCAATACAGCTGTGTGTAGTGAAATGGTAGATTTATAAAAAAAAAATACCATTAAATTTAATTTCGAGTATTTTGCGATGTAGTTAATATTTGGTGTCAATGGTTTTATTGGTGCCATATTTGATCCGTGTTGTTTTGTAATAACATTACTTGCGTGTCTGTCACATCGGCCGATATCGCTTCATATTACTACATTTCGAAAGACTCGCTGCTGAATTGTAATAGCGTTGCTCAGCAACGTGTATTCCTTTGACTGTGGTGTGAAATCATAGACAGTATACTATACTGTCTATGGTAAAATGCAGGTTATGACATAAAATATTATAGCACATCAGAATAGAATAGAATAGAATAGAATAGAATAGAATAGTGCTTTATTGACACCGTAAAGAAAATATTACACTTTTTTTTTTTGGTTAAGTACATCATACGTTGCCATGGATTCACATAGATAAATGGTGGGATTCATAATGTCGGGTTGCATTCTAGTATGTTCATTACCGGTGAATATTCGCATGGGATTTATAGGTTCATGATAGATAGAGCCAGGCATCTTATTGTAAATCCTAACACGAGATAAAATGTCTCTGTTTTGTAGGATTATGGTCGTGGTATTCAGAGATAAACAGTGTCTCTATAGACCACAGGAAGTTGTGAATTTGTAATAACAATTTAAAAAAAAATAAAAAATGAGATTTGCTCTATTTCCACTGGTAACATGCATGGAGCTAGAAAGCTCTACCTCCATGTAATATGTAATACTATTATTCAGCGATCTTTATCATAGTATATTTAGTATTTATCTCATCGGTTTACAACTTTCGACTTCATGCAAACCCGGATTAAAACGTGCATGCTTGTTATATAACTAACACAACTGCATTATTCACGATTATTTAATCAAAGGTTAAAATTTACATAACGTCAACGCATTTTCAAACTGATAAGATAAAACCAGGATAGAAGAATAAACAAATACAATGAATCTTTGTTGAATAATTTTTAATGTGGAATTTTACCCCCCCCCCACTACTGCATGTATAGAGAATGGTGTTCTCCGTGTTGGTTGGTCCATGGTTGGTCCAGCAAGTTATGTTGGGGGGGGGGGGTTAGCATGGGTTTAGCATGGAGCTCCATGTGTCTAGCTCACTGACTTTGCAGTGAATAACTTGTTTGTTTGTTTATGGTATTATAATGATGGACGTTGTCAATACATGTTAGTTTGGGTGTAATTGAAGACTCAATTTCAAGGTTTGCCATTTGTTTATGTTTTCCTCCATGCTGAAAACACGCTACGTGACGACTAGACTGGCGCAGTCGGGCGATTAATTTTTGTAGTTTAAATAAAATTAAAAAAAATCGCGAAATGGAGGTGTTAGCGCGAAATCACCCCGACTGGTTTATTCTGCTGGACATTCATTGCTATTAAATATTCCTGAATGCTCCCAGGTGGGCGCGGAAACACTTGCAAAATGATGTGAACATGGTGAAGGTCACACTGCAGACATAACATGGCGGCACGTTGAAATTCGAGTTTGTCGTAGTCGTCGTTTCTAATTCATCACAATTTGTAAAAAAGTAACTAGTACTAGTAGTAGATTTTTTTTAAAAATCAGCTGCTACAACCAGCCGACGTCTTCTCGGTCAGAGATCAGTTGAAGAGACGTTGTGATTGGCTTAGATGATTGTCAATTAGAACATCATTAACATAATTACCCGTTGAAAAATCGACGGGTTCCTGCAGTGTCAATAGAGGGCCATGCAGAATAAACCAGTCGGGGTGATTTCACAGTTACAGGGGATTTCGCGCTAACACCTCCATTTCGCGAATTTTTGTATTTTATTTGAACTACAAAAATAAATTAATCGCCCCGACTGCGCCAGTCTACGTGACGACCATCGCTCTTTGAAGGCGTTCGCGCAGTGACGAGAGCAGAATCGTGGCGGTGTGGCAAATCCAGGATGCCAAGTGAGTCTTTGCTAAATCATAGACCTTAGAAATACTTTTATTTCCAAGGTCTATGACGAAAGTGACAAGGTTGTGTCTAAACTCAGACAACTAATTATCCTTCTTGTATATCTGATAACAAGTGGTAAAGCTTATTTACATTAACTAGAGTTTATTTATATACTATTCATTTTATCCCAATGAAATCTTGACACATTATAAAATATGATATTCCTAAATGACTAGTTGATTAATTATTAATTTCTCCTAACCAGTGAAATATGCAGGTATTCTGTATCTGGCGTCCGAGATGTTGACTGTGCCACTGGTTGATGACATAATTTACTAAGGGACTGCATATATAAAACAAAATGAATAAATTACATGAATTTTTCTCTTGGATTTGAGGGCCTCGACACACCGTTGTATCATGGAAATACACTTTACACTGTTTTACGGCCTTCGCTGTGTCTGTACCATATTGTTTTTTTTTAATTAAAATGCAATGCAATGCGATTACGTGCTAATTAATAATCTTTCGAGGTGTTCAATGATGCATCTTTGTCCATGCGCTTTTGCTGGGGTATTGGTTGCGTGGAAAAGTAGGAACTCGCAGATGGCAACTTTATAGTAGTGCCTGAAACGTGTACACAACAGAAATTGAGCCATTCTCGTCCCGGATCCTCATATAATTTTACGACGACAGTGGCACTAATTAGAGGATTGTACAGCTCTGTTTTTAGCTGCTAACATATACACGGGTCTATTGTCACCACCGTACTAGTTTGAACTTGCATACTCATTGATTGACGCTGTGACCGACGCGACAGGTGGTAATATCCAGGCAACTCTACTTTTCTATACCCGTGTTATATTTTATGAGGGATTTAGCTAGTGCACGTACTCGAGTACCGTGTCCTATATTCACGGTATACATCGACTACGTGACTAATTTACACTTACAACTCAGTCCTTGTTTCAGTGTCATGCATGCTCATTTTAAAGTTTTCTGTATCGGCGATGTATGTAAATATACCCCAGGCCACTGTACAGTTGACCTCGTTATCTGCATACATTGAATATGCTCATTAGAAGGTCTATGATTGAATGAACTCGCTGCCGAAATGTCAAATATGCCCATAAATCCAATGAAATCCATGATCGATCACAAAACAGAAGACGCAAACACAGTAAATTTTCGGGGAAATAGTTGCAAAACTACACTAGTCATGATAATAGTGAGATAATATGGTGAAAAGAGCTTGACAACTTAGTTGATATTCGCGGTTGAACTAAGTGAAAAATTCACGGTGTGAGGGTAAATGACCTAAAAACAGTAGTTACGTCCGGTATGGGGAGTAGCCGCCGGTTTGACCATTGATCTAACCGTCAATTGCGACCGTAGAAATACAGGTGTGACTGGCCATGCAATTTGAGCAGAGGCTCGTAGTCAATGTCTCATAGCAGGCTTGGCATATTATTTGAGAATGACCGTCGCAACCTTCATGGTCACTCGTCTGAATCATGTGTTTTCGTCCGGCCATGGAGAACGTCCCAATTCCTGGCGGCACAGACTATTATTACCTGATGCCGAGTTATCCGACAATAGGCGGATACCAACAGCAAGGTGAACGATGCATAATAAAGATAAACCCGATAACAATTACGTGTTTTTTATGGGGGGGGGGGGGTTACCGAGAGTCATTGGGTATAAAATATATAGTAGTACTTCCAATGATAAGGGTATAAACAACACACTGCACAGTAGATATGTCTATTCAGTGCGAACAAATGTTACTTCTAATAGAATATAACTAATTGCTTTTAATTAGCACTAGGAATAGTAACTGTACATGGTTTTTTACATAAAACTGTGAGCTACAGGCCATATCGATCAGGTTAAAATTTGATGTATTGTACGGCGTGTATTTTTTAAATTTTTTAAATCTTATTTTATTTGCACTATGTTTTTTTTTTTAGTATTTTGTAATTATCGTCACATACCTTGTTGGCTTTTGAGATAACCACGAACTTACAGCAAATAAATAGTACATTCAAATGAGATAAAATAAAGTATAGGAAAAATAAATTATTAAATTCAAAAAATACAAGCCCAAACTATTATTTTACGCACAATTATTACAATTTCCTGTGTTCGATTATACAATTGCCGGCATACAATGTGTTTCTTCCTCTCAGAGGTCAAAGATCAATGTTAAAGATGAGTCGTCTCTTCTTGTCTAACTTATGATCCATTACGTCAACTAATGTGTGACTACATCCGGGTCTAAACCAACCGGTTCGGGTCAATGACGGCACGGTTTTCTATTTATAAACAATAGTCGCAACCGACGGTGACGGCTGTGCATGGTGGTCTCGTGACACTCCCAGAAAAGTGAATACGCACTATTTCAATAACGAGCTGTCATAACACACATCGTAGTTCGACGCAATTGTCTGTAGTTAAAACTATCGACCTTTATTTTGTGCTGGTTTTACGAGCAAGCAAGTTCGTAGGATATTGTAAATCCCCTTGTATATAATATACCATATACGATTCTAGTCGAAATTTCGACGTAAGTTTTTTTTTCATTGTACTTTTCTTGTATCCAATAACCAGGCCTTTCACGAGTTATTGAATCAAAGTGTAAAATCAACGTGTTTCGTGTTATCGCTGTTTCTCTCTTGCACAAGTAATCGCCCGCGCTCACTATGCTTGCGGTAAGGTCGAATGGATTTAGTTTGCGCATGCGTGCTCCACTTACAGTGACTAATACCTGTGTAAATGATGTCGGGGATTGCACCATATCTATTATTGGCTGTACGGTTAGTTTCGTAACTATTTTCACATTTAGCTCGAAGAACTACCCATCCATACATGCTCACACGACTCTTGTTTTAATATAACGCCATCTACAGGGGAAAAAAAACACCGTGTACATGTATGTGTATTATGACTGTATGTAATACACATGGCCTCCTATTGTTATCGCAGCTTAGTATGTAAGGTATACAAATGTATATTCATTCGTATGTATGCATGTATTTATTCATTCTGCATAAACTCTTGTTTCTTTTTTGTTTATGAAGTCTTGGTTGATAATATGAACTCAACGTTTTTACTAATGGTTCATAATATGACTTCGTATTTGACATGTATGACTGAATTGTAAAAAAAGCTCATTTCTAATGTTCATCTACTAGTATATTGACGCTGCCCGCACAGTATCCCCCTTGAGCCTCATGGAGATAAATGAGTAACTCTCAGTTCGAATTGCCTAGCAGGCTCAGTAGCAGCCAGATTTGCGCGCAGAATTCTCGTTTGAATATTACGGCTGTGGTCCCGTTGCGTTTCACGTACCCGCATTATTTTGGATGTTTGTAAATTATTACAGTTATCAGATCTGATTAGCTCGCTGACTCGGTGTTAATTCACGCCGATAATTACCGACAGAATAATGAGCTTGTTCCCGCCCGAGTCCAAGTGTTTAATTCTCACGTGGCATTCTCGTGCATACCGTTTTATATCACCGAGAACGCTAGTTTTTAATGATCACGTCATGTCGATGGTTTTTAAGTTGTTTTTTAAAGTCATTCTATTCTTGTAATTCATATACTCAAGCGCGGTGGTCGTCGCGCAGCGCGTGTTTAAATTTCATGTAAATAAACAACGTATTTTACACGCGTTGTATACGTCGCCATGAGTCCCATATCGAACAGGACCCAGCACGACGACTGCCGCCTTTTAAACGCGGTGACTATACGCCCTACCCTGAGCGCTCCTGGTTACGACATATTAATAAGTTCATTTAATAATGAAACTTTGTTCTCGTTTTAGTAATGGGATTTTAGTCTACAGAGCTCAGTACTTCTAATGCCAGCAGCATTTCTAGGGTGGTTAAGTCTGTGCACCCTGTAATAAGTACGGGACCAGACTGGCGTATGTGTGTTAAAGGTCGCCTCTGTTCACTTCTATAGCATAATGAACAAAGGCAATCTGGCAGCGTCTTTTGTAGGCAGTACGTTCACGCGAATCGCCAACTTCTATGTTTATTTATAGTTTTTTTTTTTGAATGACCTTTCACATACATATATAGGTACGCACGGTCAAAACGAAGCTGGTACAATGCAGCGCCCTCCCCAGACACACCTTTATTCTATATTTTTCGTAGACGATGACTCACGATGACCGGCATTCGGTATATTTTCCTGGGAGACTCGCCTCATAATAATTATGACAGACAGGAAATTCAGTTTGTTTTGAGAAATTAAACACGTTGTATGACCCGTGCGTTTGTGTTCAATTCACAGGTATTTGA
Source organism: Saccoglossus kowalevskii (assembly GCF_978046115.1). Taxonomy (NCBI): domain Eukaryota; kingdom Metazoa; phylum Hemichordata; class Enteropneusta; family Harrimaniidae; genus Saccoglossus; species Saccoglossus kowalevskii. Next base: position 112,145 of record NW_028188665.1, read on the forward strand.
CGGCGACCACACCAGGACACGCACGCTAGCATTGCGACGACCAACCTGACACTCGACGCGAAAGAGAGTGTCCCCCGCTCGAAGTCATCTCTAATACAAATAACAATACCAATATTTACAATATGACGATTGATTCCTATTACGACACGAACTATGGAACCTTGAATGAAACTTTGAACGGCAATTACACTTTTACGCTCAATGATAGTATCCCGGAGATCGGAGAACCAATGTGCCCCAAGGGACTACCTCCCGCTGCTATTTACATGAAAGGTGGGTAATGACATCATTCACCATTCCCTATTGGAGAATTTCTACATTTACTTGTTCAAGTTTGAGTTAAATTACATTATATACTACACTATCACCTATGCATGATTGATTTTACGAGGTAAATGTGAATGAGACACTTCACCCCTCACACTGGACTTCCTATACAACTATATATGTATGGGCAAATCACAATTTAGATTAAGCGACACAAACGGTGAACCGTCACCGAAGCTAAATGTACCATGTTTTATTTAAAATAATTTCTCGTTCAAACACGATTATTTTCAATACCTATATTTCCACTTCGATGGTGACTTATTACTGTAAATGGGGTAATTATTCACTGGGTCTTAATTTTGCTTATTTCGCTGACTGGGAAATGCGTTTAAACCCACTGAATATGCCTGAAACGCTAAATCAGTGAATTTTAAACCCAGTGAAAATTAGTAATTTTACAGTATACGATTCGTTCATGTTTAAACCAGGCGTGTGCTGAGGGAGAAACCCTGTGAGTTGGCACTCCTACACATGCAAGTTAATATGTGTTTGTATTATTTGTGTGACATATTTACTCCACGTAGTTGAACAATCACCGAAGCTAAATATTTCCAATAATATATAGTACTTCGACTTTAAGGGTGAATTATTATGCGTTTTTTTATGTTTAACACAGACTTATACGCGCATTGAGGAAGCCTATCACATTTGTTTGCATGACATATTTCACGTTGTTAAACTACTAGTATTAACGAAGCTTAATTGTATCATGTTTTATTTAAAATAATTAGTTCTCGCCCCAAAACGCAATTTTTCAACATGTTTATTTTCCTATTCCCACTTTAACAATGCATTATACTAGTAGTAACGGTTCGTTTATTGGCTTGTACGTGCTCACAGGCACCGTGTCATTTGGCACTCCTACACGAAGTTAATATTTGTTTGTATTATTTGTATGATATATTTCACTCCATGTCAGTTAAATATTTATTACTTTTATACACCCGATTCGTTTATTATATTTGCACATCCTATTTCTATATTGAGATTTATTAGTCGCTAGTTAAACGTGTATTGCCATTTACGCCAAAACCAGTGTCAACCTAACCAGTTTTATTTGAAAATTGATTATGAATACTCGGGTGTATGAGTTATGACAGGAATGACACGCACAGTGCTTAATACCTTATACCCTCCTGACACATACACGCAATTTTTATTGCAATTTTAGTTCCATGTTTTAATTGTAGCTCAATGCATTTTTTTTCAGTTCTAACCGGGAAACACATCGCGATGTTATCGCTAGCAGCAGTCTTCACCCTAATCAATCTAATCGTGTTCATCGACGCATTTATCTTTCTCAATGCCCAGGTTCCACTTAAACGAAGAAAGGCTAGGATACTTTGGATATTAGGCATTTATCCAGTGAGTCAATACACCTTGTACATCGCGCCCTCTAACGGCGAAGCGCCTACATGACGTAACGGTCAATATCCACAGCGTCCATATTATTTCGAATAATGGTCGTCCGTCAATAGAAAACACTGTCTTTTGTTTTAGATATTTGCTATATACTAGAAAACTAACAACTAATTGCACAGTTTGAGCGCTATTGCTTACATAATCAAGGTCTTGGCAGAAGCAATTCGCTGCTAGTAGACGCACGTTAATGTTAATTTCACCGGGAGTCATTTTTGTAAAAGTGATTTCATGTTAACTCGTCTAGCCATATGTGCTAAGTGGTAGAAATATGGAGGTATTAAGAAAAATATATATTATTAAACTATTGAAAAGATTAATTATTAACGTTCCTATGATTGATTGTTTGCAGGTGTTTTCAGTGTCGTCATTAATAGCTCTATGCATTCCACGATCATCGGTTCTTACAGGGTTAACCTCGTCTATGTGAGTCCTTCAATATTCTGTCAAAAATTAAATAACCACCTCCTGATCTGTATATTATATGTTGTCAGCATGGGTAAAAATAGTACATTGAAAATGCGTGATAGTGATTAACGCGAGATTGTTTCACGTAGGCAACAATCAGAATTTTCATACTTTCGAAATTTTGTGATTATCAGTATTATTTGAAGTTTTATTTTCATACCCACAGGTATTTGTCAGTTGCGTTGTATCAATTTATGTTGCTTGTGTTTGACTACTTCGGTGGACTTACTGCAATGGTCGCCATGTTAAAGGGACAGAAGATGTTCCTGGGAACACCACCTGTTTTAATACTATGCTGTTGCTGTATGCCTAGCTTAAATATTACGCGGTAAGTATTGAGACAGTTTGAGTACGTTGTCAGAGAGTCTGGTGGAGCTTAGGAAAATATTACGAAAATCTTAAAGTGTTTGAGAAAGTATCCAATGCGTCTTGTATTATTTGAGAAAGTGTACAGAAAGTCTGACATGGGTAGAGAAAGTATTCTGAAAGTCTTGTAGTTTTTAAACAAGTATTCAGAGAGTCTGATGGGGTTAAAGAAAGTACTTATTGTGACTGTTTAGGGCAACATTTTGACCTCTTGTCATTGCAAAATAAATGTCGTAAATGTCGATTGTATTTGCCAGTTCCTTTCACATGTTTGCATATTTTGTACAGAATTAATAATTATGTAACATACTTACCAAAGACTCCAGTAACCGACACCAACAATACGTTTTCCATTTCGTTGCACTGTAATGAATACTATAAATTAGTCATCATTGATTTTTTCTTCTTACGGATTACGTAATTCAGAAACTAATTGTTTATTACCACCATATTATAGCCACACTGCTTTTCCACATGTTTACTATCGAATAAGAAATACAGTAAACACGATGGAAATTGTTTTTACACACAATTGGATTGCGGTTCTATTTTTATCCAATTATTTTTGCTACCATGAAGACTAATCAGTAATTTAGATCAATTAAACTTAAAATACGTTTTTAATAATACCAGCAATTGTTTTCTGCAGACCCAGTTTGAGGTGGTTGAGGAGACTGGTGTTACAGGTTGCTGTCGTCAGACCAATAATATTATTTATTTGCGCTGTTATGTGGGCTGACGGAAGTGCTCTCTATATCCCAGGAAAGGTAAGGGAGATTTATGATTTTACAGGCACCTGTTTATTGTTTAGTGTGAGATGTACGCGTGAATGTTTGATGTGGTGATGGGGAACCCCCGCAAACAATCACTGACACAGTAAATTGGGAATGTCACTAAGCGAATCACAATGAAATAATCCCTCGCTTCGACGAATATCGACAATAGTTATACAGATCGCACAGTATATACAATTCGTGGTACAAACAGACAAATATAATCTATTCCGATCACGTAATGTGAATGTGTATAATAACGCACGTGTTCTTCTCTCACAGTTTACTCCAGACGGCGCTTTTCTATATTTACAAACAGTGAGCGTGTTGTCCACGCTGACTGCGTTCCAAGCGATCGTCATCCTTTTCAAAGTGTCGAAGGAGCCTTTGATGAATTATAAAATCGTGCCTAAATTCTTCAGTATACAGCTGGCAATGATCTTTAGTAACATACAGGGTGTCCTGATTGGGTTCTTAATTGCTGGAGGGAAAATACCTTGCACCCCAACGTGGTCGTCAGGAATGGAAGGCATGTGTAAGTAAACACAGTAAGGGCTTGTTATCGATGTGGTTTGGCCTGGCATCGCTAAGATGTAGTGACCTGAACTGCGGTGATAACATTCAACTAATCGCAGACATTTTAACTCCGACAGTTAAGCGTTGGGGTCGCTGGTAACGAGGCATACGAATGTTCTCGCCAGTTAGTCTCTTAGTTTGACAAGTGAAAAGTGCAAAACGTGAAGTTGACCTCAGCATTTCATTCTTTTATTGTAGTCATCGACAACGCACACAAACTAATAGTTTCAAGATTCATTTTTTATATTTATTTTGTTTTACTTACAGTTATACACAACTTCGCTCTGATAATCGAAATGTTCACCTTCTCCTTACTGGCTCGATTCTCATATCGTAAGAGGGCTGGTAACCTTGACTACGTTGCTCCACCAAGACCGTCATTCATGAGGCCGCGGTCGTCGATAAGTTTCAAGTGGCAAGAACGAAACGGGGACACGGAAAACTATCTGAAAGCGAAGGGCGAATTTAAAGAGATTGAGGACATGTGTAACGGGAACACGATCGTAGCAACGGTACCCAAACAGAACGGGTACGCTGACATCATAAAGACTGATCTTGATCAGCCCATCAGCAATGTGTGACGCTGAAGACGCCCACGTTGCCTAGCAACTGTCTCCTTCATAGGGCCGTCTACTTAAATTTGGATTTAAACTGGTGCACCATCTACTTATTAAATTTGGGTTTAAACACAGCACATCAAAGTCACATTAATGAGATAAAGCAATGTTTACTTACACTGTATATGTAAATATGAACTAGCCAACTTCATAAGACACAATTACGCTTGCTTTTTATACTTATTTGAATATTAACATATCAATTATCATGTAACCCTTCCTCCTTAACATTATAGTCGATTTTTGTTATTAGTTTTACTCACCTATTAACTATCTACTGAATCTGGTGATGGTCTAAGAAATGCTAACCTGATAACTAACCAGATTTCTTTTTGTTCAGTTTTCTATGAATAGTATAGTTTGACCAAATTCACCATGCCGCTACATTTTGATTTATCGAAGCTCACAGTCCCTATATAGGGATTGTGTATTATTTTTATATTGTAATATATTGGTTTTACCTTATTTTTTATGTTATTTGCATTTATGTGTCTGGTTATACAACGTTAAACATTGTAGGACAATTATTTTTCATTTAATGAGGCTGAAGTGGTTACTTAGAGGGAGTATATTATCTGAAAACTAATATCATTTCATTGATGAAATGTAATTCCATTTACATCACAGCAATATATTGTAATTACTGTGAACTAAGTTGTAAATCTACTGATTGTTTTTATTTGTGATTTATTTTGTAATAATAAATTCTTTTTCAAGAAATGCATTTGTATGTGTCCACCAACTGAACGCAGAATGTAAAAAATACAGAAAAAAATCGGGGTTGCCTCCAAATTTAAAATATATATTATATTGTTTATAATTTGATGAAGATTTTAAAATCATGTACATGACTTTGTAGTCAGATTCATTAGTATCGTTCCTGCATACAGCAAGTCTTTACTATGACTTTGTGGTCAGATTCATTAGTATCATTCCTGCATACAGCAAGTCTTTACTATGACTTTGTAGTCAGATTCATTAGTATCGTTCCTGCATACAGCAAGTCTTTACTATGACTTTGTAGTCAGATTCATTAGTATCGTTCCTGCATACAGCAAGTCTTTACTATGACTTTGTAGTCAGATTCATTAGTATCGTTCCTGCATACAGCAAGTCTTTACTATGACTTTGTAGTCAGATCCATTAGTATCGTTCCTGCATACAGCAAGTCTTTACTATGACTTTGTAGTCAGATTCATTAGTATCGTTCCTGCATATAGCAAGTCTTTACTATGACTGTAATTTTCATGTGAGAATGGTGTTTGCCACGATTACAAAATATTACCGAACAACGTACACCGACGATAACTACAGAAATAACTCGTAACAGCCATTACCTCGCTATGATGTTTTTGTGATTTGTTGAGTTATATTTTGTTACTCCAAATGGCATTCATATTAAAATATCATACAACAACGGAATCGATGGAAAATACTTTTGAAGGGTTCCAAAACATTGAGAACACCCTGTACTAGAATAACTTTAGCAATATAGAAACTA